>NW_024043199.1:0-36981 GCF_014851395.1 Micropterus salmoides | reverse complement strand
AAACTTGATGAAATATATGATGAAAAATTTGTTGTTATAAAATAAAAAAAACACTCATGGTATAAATGTTATCTTGTATCTCATAATTTACTTACTATCTCACTTTTTTAACTTTAATTAAGCGAGACTGTGTAACTTTTTAAAGACGAAACAACACATTCCTCCAACAATTAAAAAATGCAATTTTAATATAACCAGTAGGCTAATTAGCAATGTTTTGGTAGATATTTATTTAACTTTCTTACTTTTCTCTACTTGTGCTTTTCTTACTCTATGTTTTAGCATTACAATTATATTTAATTGTCACTTGCTGCCACAGTGACGATTAAAAAGCATTTATAAATTTTGTTCAGCAGATGTTAATTAATATAGACCTGCTTTAAACAACAGGCTCTATGAAACAGGTCACTTAAAGAGAACTTAAGTGACAATTATGGGATTAAAGTCAGAAAGTCAGAAAATTCTGTAATGTCATTTCAGAAACAAGGTCTTGCTAAAGTTTGTTAGCATTAGCTAACATTAGTCTTGATGAGCTACTGGTCTTACTACACCAAGTAAGGCTTTTGCAGAGCAAACCTGAGCAAAGGTGTGTTTTACTGCTTATAGATGCAGCTTTCCATTTTTAAGTGGAGAAGTGTATCAATTGTTTTTTTAAAAGTTATATTCTTGTTTTAAGTCAAAGATACAACTCATCTCATAATTCTGATTCAGTAAGTCAAATTATCCCACAACCGGTTGTGGCACATGGCTGCTCCCCTCAGTCATGGTTCTGCTCGAGGTTTCTACCTCCTTGTGCTTGCTCATGGTGGGAACTGTTGGGTCTCTCTTAATATTACTAAGAAGAGTACGATCTAGACCTGCTCTATGAAAGTGCAATGAGATAACTAATGTTACAAATTGGCAGTAAATAAATAAAATAAAATAAAATAATTTATTTTCTATTTTATGACTTTTCATGAGTATATTTATCTTTATCATGACTATGTTTTATGTCTAAATAAGTTCTCTTTGCTTCTGCCTCACTCGCTCTCATAATAGTGTCACAATTGAGGTCCTTTCTGCTGCTGTGTTTAGTTCTCTAAGTGGAGACAGGGGGTATGAGTCATGTTAATAAGGAACTGTGATTCAAAAGTAACGTTGTCATCAGTCATGATGAGACAGAAAGACGGGATGACAGGTGCAATACATCCTGCTGTAGAACCAAACCAAAAGTCACAAAAACCACCAAGTCTACTAACACGCCTGCTTTCCTTACATGCCTTGAAATTATTAAACACAAAGTTGCTGTCCCGGGCAAATCTTCCAGATCTGTGATAAATCTCTCTGAGAAAATTTGATGTGGGATTGTTTCCCTGATCTTCTAAATATGTGTATGGCAACTTAAGTGCGTCTGAATGCTAAACTTGTGTAGTGTTTTACTACTCTGGTGACTCCATGCTGGCAGAATGCTTGCTTCCCTCTACTGTGGGGGGAAAACCTTTTTATTTGTGGTTTCTGCATCTTTATTCTAGGCTGCTCATAAAGCACTGAGATGAGTGATATCATGTGGTCTTCATCAACGAGGGAGCTGTTTGTATAGTTTATAGTCATTTAAATGGAAAGATTAAAGGCCATGACACACAGACAAGGTCAGAGAGCAATGGGAACTTCAGCCGACAATTTTAACAACCCCACAGTTTTTCATGGTTTTCATTTTCTACTCACAGGGCAGGAGGGTCCTCACATTGACATAATTCAAACAAAGAAACCCACCTCCAGTACAAATATTGGTGTTTTAAAACAGATTCTTGTTCACTGAAAAAATAAAATAAAATAAAGGACAACGCCATTGATTTTACACATCAAAATAAGTTTACTTGTCATTGTTACACAGCCTCTGGAAGATATTTCTAGAGTCGGACAAAATAATCAACCCTGATGATGTAAACGGTACCTCCTGTTTACAACAGGATGGGTGGTGTTGAAAGATGCTGTTGTATTATGGGAAGTGTAAGATCTTCACCCGTACAAGTGAAAATGAGTCAGGATATTTACGCAACTTTGTGGAAGTGAAACACACACACACAAAAAAGCTCGCTTTTAATTCATTGTAGAATGAACATAATTGCTTTCTAAATAAGATCTACTCTGAAGTGCTAAAGAGTAAATTAAGAATGTAGGTATACAGTGAAGAATTCAATTTCCCCAGTTGTTAGCTCTTTTTGTCATTGCAGGATACAAAAAGTGTGTCAGTGTACACAGATGCAAATACACACAGGAGTTGAAAATCATGGTTCATTTGAAGATAAAATCTAATTCATCTTCATTATCTAATCATCATTAATCAAAAAAACATCTTCATTATTATTCTTACCTGATCCTTTCTCCCCTCCTCCTAATCATCTTCATCATCACCTTTTTAACCAAATCTCCAATCGCTGAAATCAATAAAAAAGTATCCTACTCTTAACTTTTGCTATGCACTCATCCTCAGAATCGCTCCTCCAGTGAATTTAAATATTACTCCTCAGGACGCAGACTAAGTGTTTCGGGTTACCTTATCTAAGGGGATCTCTATCTTGCTTTAACGAGGCACTTGACCTCCCTTGGCGCTCTCCTGCTCTCTGGGTGACGCAAAAAAAAAGTGGGCTGGCGAAGCGCTAAGTGCAGTAGTTTAGAGGACTATCGGTGCGCACTGAAACATCACAGCAGACTTCATGTACAGCGCATATCTTGGTTCAGCCGTCTCTCTCGGATGTTATACCAATGAAAATACCTTGGCGGAGACACCGGAATATGTACGGATGTGTATGAGAAAGACAACACTGACTTTTCCTCAGACTTGTAGCAACATCCTCCATTCAGTAAGTTGGAGGTTGATGAAACTTTTTTTGAATGAGTATCCCGCCGCTGGCTGGCACCACATCTGGACTTTCGTCGGAGCTGTCAAGACCAGCGCCAACGTCTAGCCGGACCTGACTTGACCCTCTTCTGTTGTCCTCCCTAAACTTTTAAGGCGGAATATTGGACGTTAAACTCCTGTCTTTTTATTTTTAAAACTTTTTTTTCTTAATTACAAGGACAAAATGGAACACTCGGTCCTCAGAATAACATGCGTCTTGGCAGTTATCTGTCTCTTGGATAGAAGGTGAGTTGAGTTTAATAAGAGATGCCTGAACTCAAACAATGTGACCAAAAAAGTGAATCTCTGTGTTCGTTTAATGTAGTACTGAAAGAGCATCTCTAGTTCTTCACTTAACACAATAAATTATGTTACTAATACTGAATTAAATAGCCTAATTATCCTAATTATCTATTTAAGCATATGCTAAATAACCTCTGTTGATCTGGCTAACATGTGCTTAAAGCTAACATATACAAAATAAAATAAATAATAAAACATTAGTTCACGTTTCCCTTTTTGCAGGTTTGCTAACTTAAATAGCCTACTTGAAAATCTGCTTCACATGCACCCCTCATTCCCAAACAATGTTGCCAATCAATAAAAAGTTGCACTTTGGAAAGTTAGTTGTTGAAACAGGTTTACTGTCAAAGCAGGAAACACAACAGGTAGCAACAGAAGCCTAACTGGAATTACCAAGGCAAAATGCAATACCACCTAGAAAGTAGGACACCACTATTCAAATGACCAACATTTGATGTTATGGGTTTGTGATGGTGAGACCAAAGCTACTGGTTACTGTTACAGCAGAACATGCATTATCGTTTTTAAGTTTGTGTCTTTGATAAAGAGGCTTGCAGAAGAGAAACAGGCAGAAGTTCCACATTTTGACAAAACTATGGAAAGAAATACAGTAGTTTGCAAAGTTTCTGCAGCTGTGTGAGTGTCTGTGGTGTGTTACTGTACACTCCTCCCTACACCTGGGTATTTGTGTCTGCATGTCAGGGTGTGCTTGAGCATGTGCATATAGAGATGTGTGTGTGTGTGTGTGTGTGTGTTTGTGTGTATGTGTTCCCACAGCCATACATGCGCCTGACACATCCACCTGTGTTTTACCTGTAATGATAATGAAATGAAAAGCTGGGCACTTTGCAGCTCTCCAGCCATGATCAGTGTGTCACTGTTTCTCTGTGAGTAAAAAAGAGCTTTGGGCGCTGAGTTACTTTTGCACACACGATTGATCTCTCACAGAAGCCGCTGACAGTTGTGTACTGAGAGACACACCTTACAGCAAAAATGTCATTGAATTTACGCACTAACTGATTTCCTTAGGTGATTAATATGAGGGAGGGAGTTTTTTTTTCCCCAGCTGCGCATCTAAACTATTGGTTTCATGCCAACAAAGTGGATGCTGTGCCCTCATCCCCCACTTCAACTCATCTGTTCTGCTGTTTAACTGTTATTTTGCACTGCACAGTAAAGTTGTTGTCAAAGTCAAGATCAGGAGACAAAACTGAATTTGGCTGCCTGAATCAACATTAAATGCAAGCAGAGTGTTGCAGGTTTTGGTTAAATCAGTATAAACCTACATGCCTCTAAAATTACCCACTGGACCTTTGATTTTTATTCTGTATCAATAAGCATTAGATATTTTTGTCATCTAAGCATAGTATAGTCAGCAGTCATTGCTAGGATGTGGAGATGGTTTTGCAACCATCAACCCACAGTTATTGAGGTTTTAGAGGAACTGACTACACTGGGGACAACAAGTCAGGTCGTCTGTTTGGTACTGTGGGAATTGAGAGGTGTGATGCTCACAGGACCAATAACAGAAAATATTGTACGTTTGTCTTGTCAATAACCTGACCTGTGTGCTCCATGCAGGGTAGACTCCAATGAAATCTTGGGCCTGAAGCTCCCCAACATCGATCCAATCCTGAATGCCAACACGGTGTGCCTGACGCTGCCAGGTTTGACACGGCGCCAGCTGGAGGTGTGCATGCGGAACCCAGACGTCACAGCTTCAGCAATCCAGGGAATTCAGATTGCCATCCATGAGTGCCAGCACCAGTTCAGAGGGCACCGCTGGAACTGCTCCAGTCTGGAGACTAGGAACAAAATACCCTATGACAGCATAGTCTTTAAAAGAGGTCAGTTTTATGGTCACTATACAATATATTACCGAAATTGGTCTACTGTACAATTTCATTTGAATTCACATCTGCCTTTCTTGTAAGCATTTTGCATCTTTCCAATTCCAACTTCCAAAACGTTACTGCACTGGGGAAGCAAAATGTTGTTGATTGTAGAAAACCTACAAGGTTTACACCTCCACCTTTAGGATAATGAGGTGTAGGCAAGTTGAGATGTCACAACAGGCTACCTGCTGAAAAGACAATGATATATAGGCATGCAGGCCTTCAAACAAGCTGTGGTTTCATCCTCAAACACACTTTGATTGAATACCTTGAAAGGATAGGCTTAGAAAGATTAGTTACCACAAAGATACACATCCTTAACAAGCACTGGTGTAATATTATTCAGTCAAAAGATCATCAAAAGGGATCATTGTCCCTCATAGACACAATTATTTAATGTTAGCTCAGAAGAATTAAATGAAACTCCAAATGATTAGGTTATCTTTAGTGACTAGCACACGGGTATGCACTTTCTAACCACCCTAGTGTATCGGCCTGTACAAAAAAGCAGGTAACTTCAAAAGTAGTTCGTCACCTCAAGATTACCAAACCTCATGCAGATCAGTTTTCTCTGACACTTTGTAGTGCTGGGAGCTTTGCAACTCAGCCACAAAGGATGAAAGAGGATCTTTAACGCTGGGAAGTCCTCAGATGGACCCATCCCAGTTTATTGACTGGAAAAGGCATCAGTTTCTTAGTAGCCAGAGCACCTGGATGGATGAACAGTGCACAATGTGGTTGGTAGTTTGACTCTTGAGTTAAGTTCGATTTCAGTTTCACCAAATGAGGAAGAACATTCCTATGCAAACATAGCTTCAATTTTTTTCATTTCTACTAAAAAGGACCCTAGAATGTTGGGATGGCGTGTCATAGTGCTTAGTAATTTACATTCTTAAGCAAGACAACCATGAAACTGTAGTTTTGTAACCCTCATTGAGGACTTTTTGTCACCAATGTCTAACTTAAAAATAATCATAATTACAGTATATGCTTACACACCTCTGGCTTTACTTTCACTCCTCAGTGACTCATTGAAAAGCTGTTTGTCATTATTAGTAAAGGCAGTTGCTGGTTGTCTGGCATCCCTGGTTTGCCTCGGGTGCAGAAACTCCAAACCACTGACATAAACAATCTCTTTAAATTGGATGATTCATCTGTTACATGTTGATACGTTCTGCTCCACAGAAGCTAAACAAATGATACAAGTTAAGTTGCTGCAGCCAGTATTGTGTGTGGCTACTGAAAAATTGAGTTTTACAGACATGGATTAGACAGAATTAACACAAATGTTCGATGTAACTGTCCATTGAAAAATTAATAACCTAGTCTCACACAAGGCTTATGTACACCAAACTATAGTTTAACTAAGTTTAGTGTTTTTACAGCCTGAAGAAACGTTTACACTATGACACAAAGCCATTCAAGTAAAACTGATACAAATGACTTTTGTCAGCATTGGAACCTCGTCTCGTTCAAATATTCTTGCAAACTTTCCTCAAATGTTTTGATATTCTTCTATTCTAAAGTGTTTGAGTTGTGTATTAGGGGCTCTGCATCTCAGTGTTTATTTTGGTGTCTAATTTTACTATTTCAGACGCTGCTCAGATCCTCTTTGGCTCTGCCACGTGCCTCTCTGCTAATGGATTCTGATAACTTTTATGGCCCCATATTCATTCACGTTTAGCTTGCATTAAAAACTAGGCTAAAGAGGCCGTCAAGCAATACATGGATAGAATCCCTCTCTTGGTCTTTCTCCCTATCTTTCTCTGTCCCTGTGTCTGTGTCCTCCCTCGCTGGGCTGCTCCTAATGCTCTTACGTCCCTTGCCAGTGCAAGTGCTTGTGAATTTGCTCTCAGCACTTTCCCAACTCTCTGCGGCAAAAGCATAAACCTGTTTAGTCGGTTTCTGTAACACAAAGTGACAGTTTCCTTTGAATCTTTAATTCATTTTGTCACTTCCTCTGCCATCAGTTCAGCCGGGCGTGCCGCCACCGGTGAATTATTTGTTAGATTGATTTGTTCCTAGTCTTCCGGGGGCAAGAGCTAAAACAGGCTTTCTATGTATAAGGATGTGCCTAAGTGCCATCCCGCTCACTTCCCCTACCTTGTGTGGGACAAGGTGGTGGTGGTGGTGGTGAGAGTGAATTTTGGACTTGGATTCATCAGGTGAACACAAAGACTACTCCATGTGAATCCTAACTTTGCTGGGTCTGCTGGGTGTGTTAATAAGCAACTTTTGTCTAACAAGGTCATTATATCAACCTAAATAATTGTAGAATGTCTTTGTTGTGTTATGTGTCGTTTCCGATTGTGGCCCAAACATTCTATCGATGCAGGTTTCAGGGCAGGGTATGTGCAGCTAGAGACAATATGGGTAATGTTGCCAGATTGTTTACTTGAGGTTTGCTTCCTTTCTAACTGAAAATCAACCCTCTATCTGGTCGACTCACTGCTTTTTCAAAGATATTAAGCAGGTGGGGGACTGCTGTTTAAGGCCTGTTTATTCCAGTGCTTTGCCGAATGACATTTTCACACGGGGCTAAAGTCGGTCTGAAAGTGACACCTGACATTGGTTCAGTATAACACTTATGATACACCTTCATCTTGTCTCTGACTTTAATATATACAGATTTTGAATACACAGTTTACGGATTTTGTTTAGATAAGGACAACTTTTCATTAAGTTCAATTCAACTGGGAGACTTGAATAAATGAGTGAAACTAGAATTGCCTTGGGCAAAACTAATTGAGCTTGATTTAGTGAAAAGTAAAGCAAAGTAAGGAAGTGATCATTCACAATGTGACAATATCTTGTAAATATTCTTTAAGTTCTGCAGGCAGGAGTGTTTGAATCATACGTTTGTCTTAAATAGAAAGTGATGGTGATGGAGTGACACAACATTTGTTTCTGAATAAGTATGTCAGTAAAGTTGCTTTACAGTGACAATAGTGTTACTGTTTCTGCAGAATGTGCTGTAAGTTGCATAGGAAAACTACAGACCACAACTTGCTCGACAGATGAATTTCTGATTCATTCATTGTGACTGTGACTTTTTGTGTCCCTAATGTCAAGTATACAAAAGCAAACAATACGTCAACCTTTACATCATATCTCACAAAAACAAAATAATATCAAGTTTACTTAAATACATAAATAAGGCAGTAACATCAAACAGTGCTAAAAGGGGCAGTTCCAGTTAATAGCTTTTTATTTGACTCCAACAAGCAGCCTGAATCATTTCCCCTTCAAGCAGTGCGCTATAAACTCCTAAGTGGTTTCGTTTCATGTTTTCTTTACAAGTTTCCATTATAATCGTCACTGTTTTCTACACCAGTAAGTGACTGCCAGTGGGGCTTGCTTTTATAGAACCTGAGGGCACCAGTGGTCATAGGCTGTAAGCTGAGATCTAACAACAAACACTGTGGAGGGTACGAGTGTAAGTGCTTCTGTTGCACTTCATCCTTCAATATTCAAGGATTCCACAATTGGACATGGACATAAATGTGTTTATGTGTGTGTGTGTGTAAGAGAAGAGTACTGTAACATTAGTCTGCAGAATTGCAAATCAGTTGCGGTGGAGCTGCACTTATTACATGTGCCGCACGCAAGTTAGATATGCTGTTGGGAAGAAAGGGATGTGTTTAGCTGTAAAGGCATTTTAGACAGACATTTAACCACCTTCTCTACATGCAGTAGTCCGTCTGAGCCAATTTGAAGTGATTACAAGGCAAAAGCTGTGATATGGCGTTATCAGACTTTCTAACCTGAACACATGCACCTACAGAAACATGTAGTTTGGACCTAAAGTTTCACTGCAAATGATAAAATGACAGAAGCAGATAAATTGATCAAACGCCAGCCATCTGATGCCACTCAGTCAGCCAGAGAAGTAAGCCCGTGACCGAGTGCCAATTGGCCCAGAATAGCAAATGTAATGGTTACCAACTTGGATGAAAGGTCACTTGAAAGTGTTGAAGATTTAAAAAGGGAATCAAGAACATTCGTGGAGGAGAAGGATTGACTGAGGGAGGCAGGCAAATCCAGAAATGCACCAAGTTTGGTTCAAAACCTCAAGTGGTCATGTTGTGTACAGTGCTGCAGCACAAATTCAGGTTCTAGCTGATTTGTACTCACTTACATAGATAGTACATGCAAGTAGACAGCAGTGAGTAGTACAGCCACATACTGTATCTTGTATTTAAGCAGCAGGACAGACAGAAGGAGGCGCAGCCCCTTTAGTAGTCCTCTGTGAGTCCTCTGATGGGAGTGGTGGGGGTCTGTTCACGTTCAGCTGGCCCACAGAGACAAATACGCAAGTGTTGGAACACTTAATTGCTATCGTCCCAGATGTTTCCCCCGGTTATAGAGTCTTGACGTGTGTGTATATACATGTGTGAAAAACTTGTATGTCTGTCTTTATCAAAATAGAGGAAGCTTTTTTACTACAGCATTACTGATGGTAGGTGAAACAAAGCGTGCAAACTCACTAAACATTATGACGCATGTTGCTAACAGAGAGGTTGAAACATCTCTTTGTCTTGCTTATTTAGCTGTTGTTAAAGTTTTAGGGCTAGGAAAATCACTTGACATCTTAAAGTTTTATCCAGCAGTTTTACAACAGAACTTTAATGTGGGGAATTAAATAGTTTTGGATGCTTTTTCAGTTAAAAATAGAAAATCTACCACAACTAAAAAACACTTGAAAACAGCACCTTAATCATAGTTATATGAGTTTGGACTGTTACCTAGCAAATGTCATCCTCCATCTACCTGGTAATCCTCTCATTTCACCTGACAGGTTCATTACACAGATGCACTAGTATGTTCTGCCTGCAGGTTATTTTAACGTTTATTAACATTTTACATCAACTCCATCTTACAACATAAATGCCTCTAGAGCGGCTTCTTAAAAGAAATTTGGCACATTGTTGAATATTGACTCAGCCATCATGTCAACTTTCGTTTTTTAGACACTTCTTTTTAGACAAAAGATCCCAGTCTTTCCTTTCCCAAACTCTGTTTCCTTATTATTGTACCTCCTATAACCTTCTACTTCCACAGTATGCTATATACCAACACCATGATACTGTCCTTTCACCCCACAGGTTTCAGAGAGAGTGCCTTTGCGTATGCCATTGCAGCAGCAGGTGTGGTACATGCAGTGGCCAACGCCTGCTCCATGGGCAAACTGAAGGCATGCAGCTGTGACGAGAAGCGCCGTGGGGACGAGGAGGCCTTTCGCATCAAACTGCACCGTTTGCAACTGGAGGCCATCCACCGGGGAAAGGGTATGGTACACGGCGTTATGGAGCATTTCCCCGCTGACCTGCCAGGACCCCAGGATTCCTGGGAGTGGGGTGGCTGCAGTCCCGATGTGGAATTCGGTGAGAAGTTCTCGAGGGACTTCTTGGATGCCCGCGAAACCTACAAAGACATCCATGCCCGTATGAGGCTGCATAATAATAGAGTTGGGAGACAGGTGAGTCAGGAAGGGATCGTAAGTGAGAGGATGAGCATTTGTGAGCATTTTGAGTGAGATTTTGTATTTGTATTATTTTCGTCTTGCAACCGTAAGCCTTGTAGCATAGCATAGCAGAGAGCAAGATTTTAATTTAATTTAAGCCAGTCCTACATTTTAATATTGTTCTCTGTGATTTTGATAACTCCAGGATTAGTATTTAACAACTCTGATCTACTTTGAATTCAGTAACTTATTCAATTTGTGCCTTTTACCTCAAATTAAAGCGGTACTTCACCAATTTTACACATCAGTTTACCAGGAGCACTACTCAGCATTTAAACACAGTTTTATAGTGTCTACAGTGGCTCTTGGTTAGCTTCTTTTTTTTTTTTTTTTACTTTGTTTATTATGTTTCAATGTGTTAATACAGATACACAAGGGTGTAATATAAAAATGCACTTGTATAATAAGCATACTATTTGGACAAACAAAACCTTTTGGTTCGCTTGTACTTAGTTAAAATAGTTGGAAATAACAACGGAATACAGATTTGAACTCACAGATATGTAAAGACAATAATAACAAACAAACAAACAGCCCCCCACGACCCTGTACGGAGGATAAGTGGTTGACGATGGATGGATGGATGGATATTACACGGTAAAACAGGTGGAGAGCGGGTGTGTTGAGTGCTACTGGGCCAATCATAATGCTACAGTGCACAACACAATCTGATTTTATTGATTGGGTCAACAGTGGCCGGTCATTGTCAGACTATCTATGTATTGTGTGTGTGTGTTAAAGGAGTTAGTTAGCCCAAGCTGCACTCAGTAATGGCTGCTCTTTAGGTTCCCTTTCAGCACTACAGGGCAGTTGTTTATCCTAAAAAAATTTTTCTTTTGAAAAAAAAACCTTATTAATGGAGCAGAGGCAGAGTGTGACGCTGCAACATTGATTACTGTTGCTAGTGTGTTTCTTTTAGTTTGCAGGAGATTATAATTGTTATTTTTTGTTGAATTTCTCTCCAATCATTTAGTTACACTGGTTAGCATATTTGTATGGCTAGGCTTTGTTGAAACAGGTTTCGACAGTTTTTGATTGAATAAAATAGTATTTTCTTAAACAGGATACCCAGAGAAAAAAACAGTTATATCATTATGAGCTTGGTCTTGTAATGGGTCTTTGCCCTTTTACCCTCTTTTAGTGCAAACCAAAGAGAGGAATGTCTATTTGTTATGGTGGCCACAGTGGGACTTTCCTATATGATGCCCAAGATGATTTTATGAATTAGGATTGGCTTAATACACGTATCATAAAGTCAAAGAAGCCTGGTGCAAATGGTTATTTTGTTGGCTTTAATTTGTAATTGATGTGTTATTGTCAGATTCCCAGGACAATAAGGCCAGTAGATAGTATACAAATCTACAGATTTATAGATAGATGGCTTGTACACAATTTGTGTCAGGCTGTTACTCGAGTTACTACTTTTTTAATTAGCTGTACGTGCCCCTGTTGTGTTTTGTTCAGGGAAACTTAGTAATTTATCCAACTCTCACGACTTAAAGGATTGACAGATCTGGGAACGTTGCTAGTTTGGACTAACTTTGTTCAGTTATGAAGGTGGTCTTGTGCTCACTATGTTCAATTTCTGCAGTGTCAGATTAGCCACAATGTTGAAGTAAAGAGACTCAATCATCATCTGTAGTTTTATATAGCTTTCTTACTGATAAGCAGACTTTTCCTGTTTTTCCTGTTTTATTATTATTTGTTATTTATTCTCTTGTAGTAGTCAGTGTCCATCCATCCATCCATCCATCCATCTTCATCCGCTTATCCGGGTTCGGGTCGCGGGGGCAGCAGCTCCAGCAGGGGACCCCAAACTTCACTTTCCCAAGCCACATTAACCAGCTCTGACTGAGGGATCGTGAGGCGTTCCCCGGCCAGTGTGGAGATATAATCTCCACACTGACCATAGATGAGGGTAGGAACGAAAATTGACCGGTAGGTCGAGAGCTTTACCTTACGGCTCAGCTCTCTTTTCGTCACAACGGTGCAGCAAAGCGAGTGCAATACCACCCCCGCTGCTCCGATTCTCCGGCCAATCTCCTGCTCCAGTCTCCCCTCACTCGTGAACAAGACCCCAAGGTACTTGAACTCCTTCACTTGAGGTAAGGACTCATTCCCTACCTGGAGTTGGCACTCCACCGGTTTGTTGCTGAGAACCATGGCCACAGATTTAGAGGTGCTAATCCTCATCCCAACCGCTCCGCACTCTGCTGCGAACTGATCCAGTGAGAGCTGAAGGTCACGGACCGATGATGCCATCAGGACCACATCATCCGCAAAAAGCAGTGACGAGATCCCAAGCCCACTGAACCGCAGCCCCTCCTCGCCACGACTACGCCTCGATATCCTGTCCATGAATATCACAAACAGGATTGGTGACAAAGCGCAGCCCTGACGAAAGCCAACCATCACCCGGGCGGCTGTAGCTCAGGAGGAAGGGCAGGTTGGCCGTTAATCGGAAGGCCGGCGGTTCAATCCCCTGGTTGCGTGTCGAAGTGCCCTTGGGCAAGATATTGAACCCCGAATTGCCCCTGGTGGCTGTTCCGCCAGTGTGTGAATGTTAGTTTCGGTTTGAGCACTTAGGCTCAGTGTATGACTGGTGAATGCAGATATAGTGTAAAAGCGCTTTGAGTGGTCGAAAAGACTAGAAAGGTGCTATACAAATACGGAGCATTTACATTTACCTGGAAAGAGTCCGACTTACTGCCGAGTACTCGGACAGCTCTCGCTTTGGATGTACAGGGATTGGATAGCCATAGTCCCGCAGCACCTCCCTGGTCTTACGCCTTCTCTAGATCCACAAAGCACATGTAGACCGGATGGGCATACTCCCAAGTCCACTCCAGGATCCTTGTGAGAGTAAAGAGCTGGTCAGTTGTTCCACGACCGTGACGAAAACCGCATTGTTCCTCTTCGATCTGAGGTTCGACTATGGGCCGAACCCTCTGTTCCAGCACCCTGGAGTAGACTTTACTGGGGAGGCTGAGAAGTGTGATACCCCTGTAATTGGAAAACACTCTCTGGTCCCCCTTTTTGAACAGGGGAACCACCACCCCAGTCTGCCACTCCTTGGGCACTGTACCCGACTTCCACGCAATGTTAAAGAGACGTGTGTAATGATCAATGTGTAATAATCAAATCACCTATAACAATAATAAATAACAACAATCATCAGTGTTGTTTGTTATAGTTATATTATGGGGACTTCTTTTTAACTACATAAACGGGTCAAAAAAAGTTTTTCTGGGTAAACTATTAAATGAAATTGTGTATTACTGTAATAATTTAAGCCTTTTAAGCAGTTTTATTAAGTTAAAATTAGGTAACTTCTTTGGGCTAATACGCTCCTACAGAGGTTTCTGCCGTGGGCAATGGGAAAGAACGATGTAAATGACAGTGATAAGCCTTGATGATATCCAGCACTGTGGTCTAACAGAGACAAGAAGCGACCATAAATTGCTCATTGTTCCCTGTTTCCTCTTGAGTAATTTGGGCCTGTATCTTTCAATCAGTTTACTTCTGGTTTCCTTGATTATGCAGACAAAACACAAATGGGACGTGTCAGCTGAACTCAACAACAGCTGGCCTCTGTGCAGTAGCTGTAATGGAAAAAATAGTCATAGACTGGTGACATAAATTCCAATCAGTGCTGTGTCCTTGGGAGTAAACTTTGGGCAGGGGCTGATATGACATTAGTTGTAGCCTAATGAGTTCATGAGCCTTTCTCTTTTGTTTGGATTTAGTAAGTAAGGTTATAAAACCTGGGATGTTGTATGTTGTCTTAACTCTGTCTACTGTCTCTTGAGGCCACATGCTTTCCAATAATTGAAGCTTTGGAGGGCGGCACAGTGACTTATACACTGCCCCACATCCAAAACTCCCTCTGGTTTGATCCTGTTTTGTCTCTACTTGTTGGTTTGTCCTTTTGCCGCAGTCTATCCTGTCAAAATGCCCTTGAGCAAGCCCTCTCTTCCTGTAAATAGGTGTGGATTTGAATCTCTTATATGCAAATATTGGTTATGAGTAGTAGTACCAGGAAGACACAAGTGTAAACATAAGTTTAAGTAAGTATAAATAGATTTTAAAATAATCACCAAACAATGCCTTTGCTGTTAATTCTGCCCTCAAACATGATGATGACACAGACACAAATTAGCGTATTAGCCTCATATTTAAATGCCACTTTTATTATGCAGGCATAACCACAATTACATGTGATACCTTGATATTAGAGGGATCAGTTTGGCAAAAGAAAGACATCACTGTCACTATGAAGTTGCATAGAGAGGAGTCAGAATTACAATGATGAGTCAATTAATCCATTAATCAATTAGTTGTCAACTATTAAATTAATCGCCAACTATTTTTTTTAAAGAAAAACTGTCAAAATTTTCTGATTGTAGCTTCTTAAATGTGAATATTTTTGGTTGCTTTGCTCCTCTATGACAGTAAACTGAATATATTTGGGTTGGGGACAAACGAAGACATTTGAGGATGTCACCTTGGGTTTTGGGAAACACTGATCGACATTTTTCACAATTTTCTGGACCTAATAACAACTAATTGATTAATCGAGAAAATAATCGTTTGTTGCAGTCCTAGTCAGAATCAAAGTAATATTTGTCTTCTGTTTTGGCTTGGACTGTTTGCAGTATAAAGGCTTATATATATATAGCCAATGGGATGTGTTTTGAATGTAATAGGCAACTAAAGATGTGGAAATCAACATTACCTGTAGATGTGACTGGAAACAAAAACTGACAAGTCCATAAGGGTGCTGCTGTGTTATATGGGAGGCACAATTTTGACAATGTTCATTAAGTAAAATAAATTATATAATTTTATAGATTATATATATTACAAACAAGTTTATAAAACCAATCCAGTTCCACCGTTGGGCAGATGAAATGCTCCAGAGAAAATCTTTCAAAATCAGAATACGTAATCACACCCTTCAAACACTGAGAAGAGTAACAGCAGCTCAAAGAAAACAAACTAAAACTTGCACTACTCAGCTTTATTTCAATTTACGGTTTGATCTTTCCAGACGGATATTTATATTGGCTGTCAGGCTCCTCGCAATAAATTTTGTTTTCAGTGTGCCAGGCTGCCAAGCAATCCGAAGCATCAATCAAACAATTAAAACTTTGACTCAACATCAAATAGATTGTACCGTGTTTTTGGAAAAGCCTCTTTCTAAGGACTATGACAAAAATGACAACCAGTGCTCCTTCACCTTTACCTCTTGTATTTTTACACAAGCTTGATGACCCCTTGGTTGGGTTCAGGCTTATATGTCATTGTGTCATTTCTATTCCCCTACTATGTTGTTGAAATTACAAAATGAGCTTAACGGACATCTATCATGGAAAATGGAGGTATAATGAAAAATTTGGGGACAATGTGAGCTTTCAGTTCAATACCAAACCTTTGTTTACATGGAGATGCATCAAGGGGCTTGTTGATTTGTACAGCTTACTGCAGGCTGGAGATCAGTGCTTGAATGAGTGGGATGTACAGAGGCAATTCCTGGCTGGAAGAGAGAGAGAGAAAGAGGAACAGATCGAAAGAGTGGGCACTTAAGGACAGAGAAAAAGAGACAGAGAGCTAACTTAGGATAAGTCTTTGGAGAGCTGTTGTACTGTAAAATACACCGCATCTTGATGACTTCAAATAGTACAGAAAGCCGCAACAAAACCCCCTTAAGACCTTGGAACAGACACACACACAGAGATGTAGACACGTACACACACACACGGCCCCTAGAAAACACTGACAGGTGGGGCCTCAAAATAATGCCTACCCTTCCCGTATCTCTTTCCTCCCACCGACCTGCCACTACCACCACCTCACCTCCCTCCGTTCTGCTCCTCCCCTCCACCCCCTCCCCCCTTTCAGAGAAGTAGTCTTTAAGCAGAGGAATGCGGTGGTTTTTTAGCGGGGTGTGCATGTCGCCTCATGCCCACCCCAGGGTTCTCACGACGTCCCGTCTTGTTTTTAGCCCTAATTAGTGGCTGCTGGCAGTTTGGAAACAGATGTTTAAAACCCTGCAAAAGATTTTAGACTTCAAACACCAGGGCGGAAAGTAGAAAGAGATTCGCCCCTTCCTTCCCTCCCCTCTTCCCCCTCTCCTGCTCTGCCTCCTCCAACTTCTCTCCAATAGGACTGATTACAGAAATAATACTGTACACTGCGCACAAGAAATTAATGCGGAGGGGAGGTTAATTTACATATGATGTCAGCACATCATTAACATCATACATATGTAAAGGTCAAACTTGACCAGCTGCTTGTTTACCCTTGAAAAAAAGAAAACTACAATTTGAGTAAGTTGGGAAAAATAATAAAAATAAATGTTAAAACCCCTCCAAAACCAAGTAGTCAGAATCCTGCAATAATTTTACTATGAAGGTGCACAATGCAGCCTTCAATGGTTTTGTTATAGTGAACTGAAACACACTACTGTTCAGTAGTTAATAACAGTGGCTGACTGACTACATTTTTAAAGTGGCTGATTATGACATGGAAACACTTCACCAGAGAAGTAAATTTCATGGCCAAGTTTTGTGTTCAGAGTGTTCTTCTCAATCGTTAAAAGAGCACACCTCAAAACAAATGCTTGGCACCCTTTCCTGTGTTCATGTTGCAGAGCTTAGAGCCATGTCAAGGTTCTGTTGAAGCCTGTCTGCTCATTAGGCAGGTGGTGACAGTGTTGGCTATGCAACAGTGTGCCATGTTACTGGCAAGCGTCTTCTGGTAATTATAATTTACCATCAGGGCCTGACTTCAGGGCAGTACGGCAAGATAGTATCCCCCTTTTCAGAAAGGGAACTGTACATTTGAACTTCTATTGACCCCCTTTTTAAATCTGTAATGTAGCCAAACTGCTGTTCAATACTGGAACTGATTATGCACATTTGCCCTGACTTGCTCCAAATCCTTATTAGGGGTCGTGCTCATGGGGGCACTTGTTTTGTTGACTCTTGGTGATCTTCAAAGTACTCAAGTGAGATAGGCTGTGCAGCAGTCATTAATGCTCAAACAGCACAATGCAGTTTTGGCTTTAAAGTCAAAAGCTCATTTACACTTTTGTGTTGCTATAATGAACACTTTTACTAAATTGGAATAAAATAGCAGCAATAGAAATGTGAGATGGCCAAATCCTCTTTGGCCAGTCCCTCTATCACGTGATCGACTGGCTAATGGATGCCCAGTTGCCATATCATAACGTCAGGGGTAAGTGCAAGCTTTGTGTGGCTCTTCATGTAAATATCATACATTTTGCAATAGTTCCCCTTGGACCAAATTATGTTAATGCATCAGAAGCTAATTTAATTTAAGGCGCTAAATATTCTCTTGTGATTAATCTGCACCTACTATATTGTACAATAACATCAGCTTCCACTAGGCAAAAAATGGATTCACTTGTGTCTGATGCCAGCCCCTACTGCAGCAACTCATGTATCGCATCGCTTAGCAGCACAGGAGAGATTTGGTATAGGATTGATTCAAAAGTGAAATAATTTGGCCACCTGCAACTCAAACCTGTAACAAATGTGGTGGTAACTGAATCTGTAACTGCTTGTAAATCTGATGTTTACAGGCAATTGAAGACCTACTTTGTGTGTGTGTGCACGACATTGCTTTCACCAGAAAACTGAACATACTGCAGCACCCCCTCTAGCTTGTTCCAAACCAGCAATAGTGGGACTCCTGGGATCCTTTAATGCCTAATTTAACCTTTAAGCAATGATAAACTGCTCTGGAGAGGCCATTTACGTTAATTCATTGTCCCACATGAAAAGCAAAAGTGTGTTTGATCAAAAATAGCAACATTACTGCGGGGTTTGTCCTGCGCTCCACTGTGGCCATTTCATATCATCAGCAGTGTGCCGACCAATCCGGAGTCCTGACAGTACAGAGGCAAAGCATTTGATCTGACCCGCCACATATTGTGCACACTAACACATACAAACACACACACACGCCCGCATGCTATCCTCACAATTCTTCTACTCACACGCTGACACATCCACGTAAATATACACAGAGGCAAATGTTTCATAGTAAAAGCAGGTGGAAGTGCTTAAGCTGGTAATAACATTTTATTAGAGTCTTTAAATGAGAGCTGTGGACATTGTGTGCAATTAACAGTGAGTAAATACTACACACACACACACACAAACTGACACTCATTCTAATGTAGTTCTCACTGTATACTCTAGGTATGCATTTGCTCAGTAATTGCATGCCATTGTGTTTGCATGCTTGCGTGTGTATTTGTCTGTGGACGCTTAACTGTTCTTTTGAAGCAAGGCGTTTGATTTGTTTAAAGTGATGTCTGGGCTTAATGTGCTGCTGTGGGATTTGTTTGTGTGCTTTGATATCGCCTTGGCTTTCTGCTTGGCTTTAAAGGCCCTTTAGTAGATTTTCTTTGAACTGACAAACACAAGGCAGCATGAAGACTAGTCTGCTGTTTATCGGTAGGAAGGGTCGATTGTGGGACACATAGATATTAGATTAGGATTTTCCCAAATGTGGTTAATGATGATGACACAGGGATTGGCCAATGATTAAATTCAATGCGCCCAACAAAACAGGGCATAAGGCATAAATTATACATGTGCCGATACAGTGTAATTAGTTATGACTGGCAATGAAGTTTCTCAGCGACTGTGTCTCCACACGGTGAACGTTAACTATATTATATAAGTCTCATATTGTAAAATGTGTTATTAGTGTGGCTTAACATGGAGACCAAGCACCACACAACAAATCATAACTGTACACAGTTTTTAAATATTTGACAGAAAGGAGCACAACGTAATGCATTATACTTCTGGGATTCTTCATTAACGTTGTTACACAGACAGCTAATTGCTCCCTCCATCACAGATTGGTGGTCTTATGTGTGTCATGCCACAGGACTTTCCCTCTACAAGAAAAGCTATGCTGCAAGTGATCACCAACCCCTTCATTACCACTGAGTCAGTATTGACTCAGCCAAATCTTGATGTTCAGAATGACAAAATCAGGTTTAACATTAGGCTAAAAGGAGTGTGGCAAAACTTTACCTTTGGCATTCTGCAGTTGTGGGTCAAAGTTTGACAGGGTGGCAACAGGCACATGCATGCAGTGATTGAAAAACTGCCTCATAAATTCTGTATAATATCGAAAACGATCAGTATAATTATTGACTATTTCTAAAGGGAATGGGTTAAACACACGTGCAAAGTATTTGATTGACACATAGTATAATTTTACACAAATAAGGAAAGTGAAAAATAGTTTCATACAACTACAATTACAAACTGTCAACTGATGACTTCATCAGGTCATGTGTAAAACAACAAAGCAAAAAAACAACAGAATAAAGTGTGAGAGTACAATTAAGACATCTAAGTTCTGGCTGAAGACACGGGTCACATGTCATCAAGCTTTCTTCCTCTGCTCGTGTCCCCTGGCTTTTGATTCTACCTGCTGTTTTCTCTCCAGTAACGGCAAAAATAAAATAGTCTTTACCTTTACCTAATTTATGCACTCGTTTTCAACATTAGACTGTGGTAACAAGGCCAGACACCATCTCTGATCTTTAGCTGACTTGGTCCACACCTCTTCATTGCACGATAGTCTGCTCTACTCCAGTATGGCGTGCTTTTGCCTTGGTCTACTGTATTACAGTATGTAGCCTGCAGTCCTAATCTGCCACCAACATGTTGTATTTGATCTCTGTCTGGGGTTGTTTTATAGACGCCTCTGTCTTACTCTCTAAGCCAATTAAAACTTGCCAGATGTTTGTTTCTAACTGTGCTCCACCATTGACTTTGAGTCAATTACATCGCTGAAGTGTATGTGCAATGTAGGCCAATGTGTAAGCAATGGAATAGCAGGTTTCCATCTTATCATTCAGTAAATCATATTTTTCAAAGACAGTTTTTTAAGTTAGCATTCTGTCTACCTTACATTGCAAGGACTTGCAGACATGGAGAAAGCAATGAGACACACATTGTCATTGTCACTTCTTTGATCTATACCATGCACCGCAGTAGCTGACAGTATGTGTTATGTAAAGTGTTCTTTTCTAGCCAGCTTGTATAAAGTGGCTCAAGTTAGATGTACAGTATTTGTTTATTTCCTGGGTCAGATTGCCAAAACAATCACAGCTGATTGACAGGTTAGATAGGATTGCTTATTACAATCTAATCCGTATGCCTAATAGGAGCAGGACATGATGATTAAGCCTAGATGGAGTATCGACTAGAGAGACAGGTGACACCCACCCACTCCCTCACAGACACACAAACAGCCTTTGTGTATCAAGTGTTGTAGGTAAAGCAAAGAGATAATCCAAAGATCATCACCCGCTCCTGTCATCCTCTTTTCGTCTCTCCTTTCCTGTGCTTTCCCCTCCCCTAAAGTAATATGCACTCCCCTACAGTTGCATCAACCAGCCCCTCCTCCGCTGGCCCTGCATTGCCTCTGGGCTAATTCTCAAGATCTACAACGAGGCAGCTATAAATCACTGCGTCAGTTTTCTTCCTCTTTTCCACAGTAGCCAAGTCAGATATCGTAAACACAGACAACACTTTTCTATGCTGTCTCTCTCTCCCCCTCTCTCTCTCTTGTCTTTGCTACACGATGTCATAACCCCAGGTACTGATGAGAAGGAACAGGAAGAAATCACAAAATGAGTAAAATTAGTCTGGATATTAGAGTGGTCCTTTGTGGCCTGCTCCAATTTGTGTCATGGTTATATATTGATTGAAACAATATCCATACATTTTAAATAGTAAATATCATATGTTGCATTAATTTTGTCCGACACTTTTAAAACAAATTTAAATTTGAAATGCAATGTAGCATTTCCATTAAATTAAGTTCAATTTGGTGATCATTTGCAATTTGTTTTCTTTTTCTCCTCTTGTACAAAATGTTCTCAACTAGTGTTTCCCCCAGCTCTTCTGTCATGTGGATCATCACTCCACATGTTATACAGTACTGACAGACCACTTCTAACATAGCAAGAGCAGACAGATTCCTCATTTCCTATTACCTGTTAAGGGTCTGGATTGCACCTGTTTGCCTTTCAACTACACGCCAAAAGAATATCTGACATTTCCCCCCACACACAAAGTACTCATCACCTGGAGTTATGTTCTTTTGTTGAGGTTTTAGGAGCCTGCAATATTTTTTAAAGACCTGCCCAGTCAGAGCACAGGGTGTGCAGTATGCCTTGAGTGTTTAATGGATAAATCCACTCTTAAACAGAACTCACAGATGTTATTGCTCTGATGTTGAATCGGCCTATATGTTCATTTTAAATGGTGTGGTATTCCTCTTTAAATCTAAAAAGCTGTTGCAGGCCTTGTCATTGGTTAACATGTCTGACTTTACACAAACTGTCTGCTCCAGAGTGGGTCCACTTGGACTTGTGGCGTGAGAGTGAGTGAAAAACATGAATTGTGTGAGTCTCACGGTCATTGCAGAAGATTTGGCAGTCTTGTGAATCGATTCCTCACACTTTTGGTCTTGTGTTTTGGGTTTTGGAAATGCGAACAAAGACAAGACACCACCCTCTAAATGTACTAAATGTACTACTGTAAAGCAATGGTTTTGTGGGCGTCACAATTTTAGTGAGAACAAAATTTATCTCCAAATGCTGTTTCTGCCTTAGGGTAATATTTACTCTTATGTAAACTACTCTGCTTTAGTACATATAAAATGTTTGAGACATGCTGCTGTGGTTTCTAATCTCCCAGAACAATTTTTTATTTGTTTTATTTTTATTTTTTCCGCTGCAACAATATGACTAAATACCATTAGAAATAACACTTTTGAGCTGTTTTTGTTGTTTTCCAGTCCTTTGAAACCCCCATCTTGCTGCAAATGTACTTTCAAACAGTAGCAATGTGGATGCAATTATGACTCCTAGGTCAGTTTGTCTCTTTAAGGTTTAAGTGGGTTGGAGAGTTCCATGATTACAGACTTTACAGTGTGTTTAAGGCCAGCACATTTGTGATTCTGGGGTAGCCTCTGCCCCTGTGTAAAAAATGATCCAAACACTGCAATCTGAACTCAGGGCAAGTGCTGTTTGAGCTGTTATAATGTTGTTTATTATAAAGCCTTTCAGCCTCTAGGATCTCCAGTGATCACAGCTTCTTTCAACGCTCCAAATAATAGTAGGACCATGTTTATCCAAAACGGTAACTTTACTTTCTGTAATCCCGACACATCAGCGAAACATGCAATAATGCAAAGAATTTTGTTGAAGAATATTGTTGTTATGATATACCATCAAAAAGATTTTAAGATAACAATGTTCCTGACATTTAATTTGTTTTAAATGCTCTATACTGGTGGGTTTGGTGAGTGAAGGCAACTTAAACTTATTTTAGCTTTGATTGTATACATTTTTATAAATAAGTAAGAAAATCATATTGACATAAATTAACCTTTATGTTTAAGCAAAACTGGAAACCCACTGTGTGTCATTACATGGAGCCTTATAACATGCAAACCAAGCCCTCTACTGTGTTCAAGAACTTGTTCTCGCTCCTTCTGAGAAAGGTTTAATCACACAATGAAACTGGAAAAGTGAAGTATCTGATTTTTGGCACCGGCCCAAATTGACATTGAGAAGTGGGTAACTGTCGCAATCAACATATGATGGATCTCTCCCATCTCTATTTTCCCCTCTATGTTTCTGTTGTTTCTGTAATGGACAATCCTGGTTAAATAATGGAGCGAGTGTGACTATGTAATGTAAAAAAGAAAAATAACCCACGTGATGCTCTTCATGGGAGAGTTTCATGTTCTGAAGCTAAGCAAGAAGAGTCTACAGGACCATTCCTGCACAGACAGACACACAACCATAGGCACATACAGGCAGTATCACCATGTATACACAAGCATATGGTCCACATGCTTACACATACAGTACACACACACACACACAAAGAAACCCACACACACACCTACCATGTTTTAACAAACTCCTGTACGTATCTCCCTTAATTGGTCGTACCTGTAGTTCACCATTTCTGTGTCATTGTTATCATGGATAGTTATTTCACTGATGGATTATATTTTGTGCATGTGTGGAGATTAGCATTATTGCTAGCACATGTGTGGGATGTGTTAAACTGTAGAAGTGTTCAGTGTGACGTGTATGTGTGTGTGTGTGTGTGTGTGTGTGTGTATGTTGATAGGGGCGGCAACAGCAGTAGCATCTGTCAGTACTCTGGGTGGCCTGGTGTTCCTGTTGGTAATAGGATCTTTAAGTTTAGAACAGGTGATGACTGATAAACATATGCACACAGACATACACACACACACACACACATACCCATAAATAAGTAAATATATATATATTTACATGCGTACATGTAGCCTTAAGTAAATTTTACCGGGATAGACAGGATTTATGCCATGTAATGTTTATGTGTGTGTGTAGTGTGTGTCCTGCTGCTTCTGCTGCTGAAAAGGGTGAGTGGGTCTTGCAGTTTTGTTTATGCTTATTTATGTGTGCATATATACTATAGACATCAGAAGCATTCTTGTACATCTTAAAGACTCTATATTCTCATGGTTTGTTCTAGCAGGGAACAGCAACACAAGAGATTGGACAAAATAAAACAGGAACTTACCAAACTAAAACACCAAAACCATGACATATATAAGATTTCAAATGTAGTACTTAGTAATCATGTAAAACTCCTGTGATGTAAAAATATGAAAACAATACAAACAGGCTGTTGATATCCACGTGGTTCCAACTGCTGCCAGCATTAAATCAATAAAGTGAAAACACCTTAGATTTATTACCTTATGCCAAAAGATGAATAATTACACCACTATCTGTTTAGGTAATACCTGCATCCATCTGTGTTATTTGATATCAGTATGTTTGACAACAGGCTCAGAGTCAGACCACCTGGCTTGTTAAATGCGGGACTGATGTTTCTTCAGGGCATTATGTGCCATCATTCACTATACACTGGAAAAGTGGCTTGCTTAGTAGAGCAAACAAATAAAAAAAAAGAAGGAAAGCCAGTATGAAATATGACATCTAGTCTGTACCTGTTTATATTATACGTCAAATGTAACCATTAATCAAGAAAGTCATTAATCCCTCTCATTTTCTCCACACACACCTCCCTCACTTCCTCATTTCATCCCACTCTTTCTTTTTTGTCTCTCTCCATCTGTGTTTTTTCGCAGGTGGTGCTCGACCACATGAGAAGGAAATGCAAGTGCCACGGTACATCGGGGAGCTGCCAGCTGAAGACCTGCTGGCAGGTCACCCCAGAGTTCCGGGTGGTGGGCTCAATCCTCAAAGAGCGCTTCCACATTGCCACGCTGATCAAGGCCCACAACCGAAACACCGGACAGCTCGATCACTCCCACAACAACAACAACCATCACAACCACCATAACCATCACAACCATCACAACCACCACAATCACCACCACACACACCGGCGGCGGCCAAGCATCCATGAACTGGTCTACTTTGAAAAGTCACCAGATTTCTGCGAGCGGGACCTGGGGTCAGACTCAACGGGTACGCAGGGGCGGATCTGCAACAAGACCAGCCCCGGCATGGACAATTGTGAAAGTCTGTGTTGCGGGAGAGGCCATAACATCCTTCAGCAGACGCGGAGCGAACGCTGCAACTGCAAGTTTCACTGGTGCTGCTATGTGGTGTGCGAAGAGTGCAGGATAACAGAGTGGGTTAGTGTTTGTAAATGAAGAAACACACACTAAAAGACTGCACACAATAAAGAAAACAAAGACAAATAGACATTTTTAAACCAAGACTATTCATTTGAATGGCCCATACATTTTTTTGCGGTGGACTGCTGTTTTCCAGAAGAGCAACGACAGCGTGTGAAGCAGTTGAGCCGGCAGAGAGGTAGATGTGCATGTTGGTAAAGAGTGTGCACATGCAGCAAATAAAGCTGCCACAACTCAGAGAGCTTGGATATTTACTGCCTTCCTCTTGAGACATATCAGATAAATATCTGAAATATATGAAAGCACCAAATATGAAATTTGGGGTCTAATCTATTGTTGTTTCATCTGCATATGTTGACTGACACACAGCTGCATGGGATTCAGGTGAGCAAAGAGGAAGTTAGAAGTAAGCAGTAGATTGCATGCAGAAAGAAAAATATTGCTTCATAGCACCAGCAATATATAAGGTGAAAAGGCTGATGTCTGCGTCAAATGAAACTTTAAAAATGGGGGGAGACATTTGATGTGTTTTTCAAACAGATGATACATTATACAGTTGTCCCTCCATGTCCTATATGATAACTTACAGCATAAACACAGTCATGTTACATGTTACACACAATATTTGCCATTTCTTCTACTACATACAGAGACAAATATAGACTTTTCACACATCAGAAATCACAATGCACAGGATTTAAAACTGCACAACACACCTGGCCCACTTAAGGCTTTGGTGTATTGTTCAGGGGCAGTTCAGAAGTTTCAAAATTTATAGTAACTATCATGTTACATCTAAAAATACATCAGGGGGTTGTTTGGCTCATCTGAAACTCTGTAGAGTCAGTCAATATTATTATGTTGTATGCATCATGTGTAACCCTGCTAACAGTGATGACACCCTTCAGTAAATACAAGCACACATTTTGGTAGAAGACTCCATTGAGAGGGCAAACTTTTATAATGAATGGTGGCCACTGCAAAGGAGGATGTTACAGCAGTGATTAATCAGAGTGGCTGAAGTAAATCAAAAGAACCATCTGATAGGCTAATTGTTGGCGCTGCTTCATGGGATTTCCTTCCCTCCAAAACAGGGTGTTGAAATAAAATCCACACAAATCAGCTTCCAATAGCGTAAGAACTAGCCCTATACACCATAAGGTTAATGTTGTGAATCCATGTGAAAATATCTGAAAACCATTGTGACAGGACAGCTGTTTTGAAATAGTGCATTACAGCCTCCCTAAAACACAGCACAGATACAGTACATCCTGAGTTATGTTATCCAAAATGTTCCATGTGTTGTCTGTGTTGTGTGTGGTATGCAATGTAAGAGGACTGTCAGAGTACAGTGCACAGTAAACCTTAATTAAACAAGTGTGTTTTGTTACCTTCAGCATGATCTGAACAGCATTGTAAATAAAACAGAATAATGCTGCACAAGTACCATCAATACATTTAAAGTGTCTCAGGGAACTGAGCGCACATGAACAGGCTTCAATTTCTCACACTATAAACATCCTAAGCTGTCATCAATCAAATTGTTTCCTGTTTTGTGATGCAATGTACTGCGTGCAACACTGTAAGCTTCTTGTGATATAGCTACACTCACCTTCTTTACACTTCTTCGATGTGTGCAAATAGGGATATGTTGATGTCAACTTCAAAGTAT
Organism: Micropterus salmoides; assembly: GCF_014851395.1. Classification (NCBI taxonomy): domain Eukaryota; kingdom Metazoa; phylum Chordata; class Actinopteri; order Centrarchiformes; family Centrarchidae; genus Micropterus; species Micropterus salmoides. The sequence continues at coordinate 9,967 of NW_024043199.1, read as the reverse complement.
ATAAATAACAAAATTTGATATGGATTTCTGCCTATGCACATTTTGAAGATCATATTTGGTCTCAAGAAATGTGTTTTGGTGAGGCTCCTTATCAGACAGAATAATTTATTTCAAGTTACTTTGTTGAAAGCAGAGGTAAAAAAAAAAAAGAAATCTGGAATTATGTTTTAAGTGTAACAGATTATTTTGATTATGATAAGCAGTTTGCACATCCAGAACTGTGTCCAGGAAACTCTGGGAGATATCAGCAATATGCATTTTTTTCATGTCATAAATGTAATGTATGTACGTATTTTTATGTTTTAATATGGTTATTATCTAAGTTATTTATATTTTTGTGGATAACTTAATATTTGTAAGACAATAAAGAAAAATCATAATATTGAAAGGGGCTTTAATGTAATGAATATTAATATACATGAAAGCAGTGTATTTGGTTATGAGAACAGTTTTATTTTGTCAGGAGTCAGTTGCCTTCAGCATACTAATGATGATTAATCCCTCAGTTGCTGTATGCTAGTATATTTATGGTAAGGTTGCTTCAGAGGTCATTAGTGTTCTTCCAGTTTCCATCCTATGGGATCTCATATATTCCATTAATAATGATTAAACAGAAGAAGAAAGAAAATAACAGTTTCACAATTGCGGATTACATATTTATTTGCTGATATTTTAGTCACAAAGGAATCAGGCAAGGTTTTCATAAAAACCATGAAAGTCCACTGTCAGGAACATGCTGCATTAGGTACAGCTGCAGTATGCACTTGGAATGGTCTATCATTTGATATTTTTGTCAATTTGTCAGTCTTGCTGTTTCTGATGCCTTTTGAGGGTCCGATCCAGATATTTTGCTCTGCATTTCCACAAACTTGGCAGACTCAGGTAACCCTATGGTTTATGGTATACAGTGTTTGTTAAAGGCAGCTTAAAACACGTATGTTGAATAAACAACAATATTACATAATTTTTCATAATGTCTTAAAGACATATGATTCAAGCCACACGGCATGCTCTTGAGAGCCCTGTTTCAAGGCTGTATTTTTAGTTATTAAATTTAAAATGAGGCTTACTTTTGGAACAGTTCTAGTTTCACTTCGGCTCTCTGCGGCTGAAGCCCCAAGAACACTCGATTGTACATTTCCCATCATTCAACCCAATTGTGTTGTTAGAACTTATTTGGCTAGTAAATGCTCATATCTCAGACTCCACACTCTCCAAGCCCAAACCAAGATACCCCCTCAATATAGTCTTTAAAATGTAGATCTTACTTCTTTTTTTTTAATAGTCTAAAAATATAAATAGATGGGTTTATAACTGGTTGTCACCATCTGTGTTTGGAGGATATACTGTATATTGTCTGGGTAGAACCGTTCAACTAATAAACGTGAAATCTGGAGTGGAGAAAGTATGCAGACGCTTTTATTTTTTCCACATTGAATGAAAAACAAAGCAAAGGGCCATCATTAGAATAGTTGGCCACCATATTGTAATCACAGTTATCACAGTAATTACTTTTGACTGTGCATAGTCTGAATGTTTTGTTAGGAACATTAAGATACTCTCAGACCAGATAAGACCACAAGTCTGTGGTCAAGTGTAGACCCTCCCTTACCAGTTGTTGCTTGCGTGCAGAGAGAAATCCTGTTGAGCGTCCTGACTCACTTATATATTCTGTGCCCTGAGGGAAGTGATGAAGTCACCAAGTCAAGTGTAAGAATTCAAGAGATAGATTTTCAAAGTAAACAGATGGCAGTAAAAAGGTGCTATTTCAGAGTCATGCGGTTCTATTCTTATCCAAACATACTGCTCACATTCCAGATAAAAATGAAAGCTTCCTTTGCCGCTCCAGCCTCGTCAAGCCTCTCTCTCTCTCTGTCCCCTCTGGTGCACCATCTGTATGTTGAGTTTCGCTGCGTAGTGCATCTTTTAGTGCACTGATTTAAGTGAACATGCTCTATAGCTCCCTCTCCACATTTATAAATAGTTTATGTGTGGATGTGTTCTTGTGGTGACAAAACCGTGTGTGAACTACATGTGCGTGTTTGTTGACGCAAGCATACGTGTCTCTCTTTGCGGGCAAATTCATTTAAGTGACAGGGTGTGTTGAGAAACATCCTGAGATGCCTGCTGTATTCTTACACCAGTTTCAGTGGCAACCAAGTCAAAGTTCAGCTGATCCTCTCTATTGTATAACAAGAAGTAAGCACAGAAATTAAAAACTTTTTCTGCTTTAATGATTTCATCTCACATGGAAAGAAACAAATTCCAAATGGTCATATAACTACTCAGAATCTGAACAGATATTATAATCCTTGATAAATGCTTGTTTAATATCAGATTACTCGAAAGAAAAAAAAACATTAATCTTCATGAGAATAGCTCTTGCCTGTGAAGAAATGCCAGGCCTGGACTTGTGTGCTGAGTTTATTTGAACAGTGGCTGTTATTTTGATAGAGAGCAGGTCCCAAAGTGACTTCAGGTTTGAGCTGAAACAACATTATGCTGGTGAATGAGATTTATTATGTTATGATCCCTTGGCATGAACTAGCAGGTCTGCATCACTTCTTTCATGTTTTCAAGGACAGGGTCAGGTTGGTTTTGCAATGATGCCTAAATTTACAGACACTGTGCATGTAAATAGCATGTAATGATGTGTGTCTACACTGCACAGTGAAATGGCTTTTAATACCATAGCATTAACCTGCAAATAAATCAATCTGTACGTTGAAATGTCATTACTTACCTATTTGCATTAGTGAGGAAAATACCCCAGTTTCACTGAACATTTTAATAAGTCAGTTACAGAAAACAAACTAATTAAAGGCATACATTTTGCATTTTGCAAATATGTGTGCAAGACATAGCAGGGGAGAGCATACCTCTGTCTTTCTAGCTGACTGTATGTATGTTTATAAGCATTTGTGCAGGCGAGTGTTTATACAGTACATCATTTGTAGGCACATGTGCATTTGTTTGAGTGTGTGCATGCCTTTTCGTGATTAATCTTTTGTAATACCCAACAGATCTAGGGCCTGTTGTCTGTCCCTCTTGAGGTTTAAACCTTCAGATCCTGAGCTGTATCACTGGTCACCTAAACATTGTTAGTTTAATCCCCCCCAAAACATGCAGAAACCAACCAAAAGACTACGTAGGTAGGATATTGCAGTGAATCACACCAAGCAATAAAGTGCAAAGCAAACAATTTAATAAAAAGTCATGTAGGAAGATGAAGACAAGGAGACAGACAGACAGCTAGCTGCTACAAGCTTGATGGAGGCTAAATGTTCTCTTTTCCTTTTCCCTCTGGGGTGGATTGAAAAGAACAAATATCAGGACCAGTCCCTACAAGTAAATTCAGGCAAAAGAACATTGAATAGTGCATTATAACAGTAATCCACTTATGACATGGATGCATGCCACATGTAGCAAACAGCAGCTCATCCAAACAAACAGCAGCAGTATTAATGATCAGCAGAGTCAGCTGACCATTGGTGTTTAATTTCATTATCAGCTATGTTCTATGTGTGTAGCATTAAGACAGACTACAAATTTTCATTTTGTTGTACAACTTTGTGTTGTAACGTTATCAATAAATGACCATGATCCTTGTTCTGCCTGCATTAAGGAGATAATACGTTGGTGGTTATTAAAGCTCTGTGGATGTTCTGCGGTGGATAAGGTTTTTTATCCAGTTGGAGCTAAAATATATTTTGCTCAGATATCAAGAGAATCATGCAAACAGCGCCATGATTTGTTTGTGAATCACCAAAATGCTCTTGAAAAAACTAGTCATACTGAGCTGCCCAGAGTAGTATCAAGCCGAATTGTTTAGTAGCAAAGCAATATTCGTTGGTGCGGTTTCTGTTGCATTGCTTATTCCTAATAGATTGCTCATGAGCAGTCACTCAAAATTGAAAAGGGATTGCTTAAAATGCATGTTACGGTATAGTGTAGAAGCATTGCAGTCCCTGACTTTCATTTCACTTCAGCCAAGATGGCCTTTTTGAGGATAGATCAGAGAAGGCCACACAAGTAATTAGCTGAAGCAGACCAGCCCTGTGAGGTTAAATCAGTTCTAAGTTATCTGCTATGGAGTGATTAGTTCATTATAAATGTTCATTTTTATTGAAAATTTTTCTGTTTGCTTGTTCAAGACACTTCCATCTAAAGATAGGTCCAGTGTTTTGATAACTAATTCATAATTTATATAAATTATACCTTGTAGAATTGCTCCATTCCAAATCAAAATTCAACGTGACAGAAACAGGGAACATGCAAGACACATCCACATTATCTCATAGGACCTCTCTTGTATATAGTCCTTTCAGCTTCTTTACAAATACTTGATCTGCGCTAACACTGCAGTTTGATCTGCGTTACTAATTCATGCCCTCTTCCACTAGGGAAGGATCGAAAAGGAAACAGGGATCATTTTTGTGGGCTTCCTCTCATTAATTATTGAGCGCGAGGGGCAACGAGTACATGCTTTTAACACCATTTGCAACATGTTCCGCTCGACCTAAGCTGACACTTGCTCCACGGGATTCGAGTTCCACTTTCTTATAGCCTGACAGGGAATGGGATGGTGGAGAGAAATGCTATGGCTCTGCTGACGGATTCACTTTAGCTCAAGCCTCATATACACACACTCACACACATACTGCTATCACGTCCTTGTCAACTTGGGAGATCGGGAGTGACACAAGGAGCAATTTCCTAAAATATTGATCAGTGGGGGTCAAACATTTCCTCACAAGAAGGGCTATATATGGAAGAGGGCTAACCCCTCTGGTCCAGCAGTTTGTCCCAGGAGGACTTTAGCTCTACTGATTCACCTAGAACTGGTTGAAATATTGCACTTTGAGCTCAACGAAGTAGAAGACAGCAATTGCAGGTATTTGATTCAAACTTGGCCAAATGTTGACTTCGAATCAGGCTACTACTTGGCCAATAAGAAAGAAAGGCCTGTTTCAGGTACATATGGATACAAAGCTCAGTATATCATCGCCTTTTCAGCTGTTAAAAAAAAAAAAAGATCTATCTAGCCAAGCCATTTCCAGTGCCAAGCTTCAATCAATTTTTCCAAAATGTCATTGACCAAACCTAAGAAAATGTAACCTTAATATATAAGTGACCACATGACAAGGCCTGATATTGTTGCGTGGTGGTGCAGGGGTATTACGTTAATGAATGATCTAAATATAAGTCAATTCCTTACCTAAAGGCATCTGTTGTATATTTCCCATGATCCTTTCATATGGTGTCATCACTGCGATAAGCTCATCTTTTTTTCCCAAACATTAATTGTTGAAGTTGTTGATCCATTTATATTGATCAACTGTAGTTGCAGTTAAAATTCTTGAAGATTATTGGGGAGTTTTGATTCTACTCTCGGTCTTTAACCTTAGAGGACTGGCCTCAGCTGAATTCAAAACACATCTCAGGATGCCTGAGATCTTGATTATTTCTCCCAAACAAAGGAATGTACCTAATGTGCCATAAATGTTTGGTCTCTTATCTCTGCATTCTTTCCTCATCTGTCATGCATTCTCTTGAGCTGCTGAAATCCCTTTCCACCCAGTGTCCTGACATCATGCAAGGCCTCATCAGCATCCATCTACTGGTTTTCATCAACATCCATCTACTGTTTCTTGCAGTGTTTTTTTTATATTGAATAAGATAGGGCTGAATTGACATACCTGTATTAATCTCATGCTATTCATGCTTTGTTCGTCAAGAATATCAGATGTTTTAGAAAATTGTGAGTCAGCAGGCATAGGCGCCCTCTATCCACCCACGCTGTTGACAGCTAGACAATATGCATGTCTTACGTAATGCCACCCTGTTCTTGTTGGTCATTGCAACTGTGTATGCATTCAGCACAAACAGATCTGAGAGGAAAACTTTAGCAGTTAAAGGAAAATTCAATTTTTTTTTAAATCTCACAAATGTGGCCATGCTGCCAATGAGTCACTTTAACTTTGCACTTATCCTTTCCTCCAAGAATATTAGTATATTGGGGCAAGCAGCTCAAGCCACCCAAAGCTTTCCAAACAAACTTCTGTTTCACCTATTACATTTCAAATGTGTGCCATTGTCTTGAGTCCAATAGAAGGCAAATTAACAAATTAACAAACTGGATTAGGAATCGCTGCTAACTGTGTAAGAATTTGGTTCAAAGGCAATGCCTACATTTACATGTGTGAGACTGTGGGTTGCTGTTGACTTAATGCATGCACTTGCTAGAGAAGTGGAAGCAAACATGTTTGTTAACATTTCTGCCTTCTAAGGAAATTTTTTTAAAAACTAGGTGTAATTGCATGGCTATCAAGTGGACTACAATTGTGACTACAAAATGACAGAGGTTGAAAGTCAACAAAGACCTTCAGAAACTAGCAGTGTTCCTGAAGTCATAGATCTCAAAGCTGACTGAGTAGACTAACTTTGCTTCAAATAGTGGGACCCATTGATGTCAGACCCATTGATGTGACTTGGAAAATCTAGATGTGATCCAGCTGCTAGAAGAAGTTAATTTGCTGCTCTGATCAATATTACCATGATGGATCACCTTCCCAAAATCAAATGGAAGAAATAAACAATACTTTGTGGACCAAGGGTTCAGCTCTTCATATGGTAAGCACCAAGAATTATAGCCCACACACACAATGCTATTAAACCCTCATAGGACTTTGTAATGTTTACCTCTTGAAATAGACTCATGCTGTATATGCAACAAAAACTAATTAGTCTTTGTTATCACTGATGATGAATGGGCAACTAGTTTGGCAAGCTGGCAAGCCTAGAAGTAGATTCCTATGCATTTAGCTACAAAAGCTAATACAATCCAATTTTACAAGTTACAACAGTTCTGGCAGCAGAACTGAAGAAGTCCTTTGGATGATGGACGAAACGTCTTCCAGTATCTTCAACCAAGTCCAGTTGCCCTTGACTTTAACCTTCGTTGGATGACCTTCACTCCTGGTTTCAATGGTAAACTGCCACAAGAATGTAAATTACACGTTTAAACACAAATCATAAAGTAACATTTGAATTTCGAACAAATGGGAAACTTATTAGCAAATTTTAACAACTCCATTGACCGTCATGCATCATTGGAATTCTGAGGGACAGACATAGGCTACTCCCACAGGACGCATTTCAGAACAAGAGCATTTTGCCTGCCTGATTTTGCTGACATGTTCAGATTTTGTTGATTTGGTGATTAGTGCATGCTTTTTGATCTTCTTGATTAAGTAGGCTACGTAGTTAAATTGTTTATTTTTTGTTTATCGTTGATATACAATCGGGGGTCCTTATCAGGTATTTTATTTTGAAAATTGACCAGATTCTCTATGCTGTTTCTGGGACTGACTTCCTGCCTGCTTCCTCTGATCTGTACTGCTTGATGTGGCTTCTGTCAAAAATACACTGGCTGCAGAGCAGACGCTTCTGAGACGCATACAGACACAGTGAACTTTCGGATTGAGTCCAGCCTCATGTAAACTTGGTATGAATGAATTGATAGCAGGTGGGCCTGCTCCGCCCCACCGTGCTGAGAGTCTAGCTCCACCCCCGTCAACACCCCTTGGCGAACGCCTTGGGTGTCCTTTGCATTGTTTTTGCACGAAAGAATATGCACCGTCCAGCTACACTTTGAAAATAAAACTACTGGTTAACGTTGTGAAATGGCACGATTGCCATTTTGAAACATCGCAGTTTAGTAGTTTTAGACAATAAAACTATTTGGTTAGGTTTAGGAAAAGTTTATGGTTTGGGTTTAAATAACTACATTACTTGCGTGACTTAAATTACGTAAGTTAAGTAACGCTACTAACGCAAGTTATGTAACATCACCAAAAGGAACCAAATTTGACTTTTTGTTTCACATTCAAACACTGGTCTCCTGAGTGAAAGTCCAGTTTATATCCAACTTGTCCAACCCTCCTGCCTCCCAGCTCAGACTTTTCTGTTATTGATAGTAGTACTGTTAGCCTTGAACAAGTGCTTAAGGTCTTCTGTGACATGAAAGGTGCCATGTGCGTTGCTTCTGTAGAGGGTGGAAAAATGGCTTCTATTAGAAGTAAAACAAACAAAAATAATAAAATGTTTTTTTTAACCTAGCTACTTAATACTGTAGTCTCCTTTAAAATATATGTATTTTTCTAAAGATGTTTCAAAGCATAGCTATTTGAAGCTCTGGGAATGAAAACGGGCTGATTATATAGAACACTTTCATGCTGCTTGCTATGATGTATATTGTTTTGGTGGAGTGGTGTTTCACAAATTTCTGCAGATGGCAAGTGCAAAGTTAGCATGACCCCTCAGTCAGAATGGCCACAATTAATTCCCATTTTGAAAGACCAGAAACTCCTCAAATGCAGAGTAATATAATTTCTGCCACTAGGGGTCAAAACCATAACAGAAGACGTAGTTTGATGATGTCATGAAGTATCATGGGATCATGATAGTACAACCACCATTGCAGATTAAAATGTATCATGGGTAACTCAGGCAGAAATCAGGTTCATGGCCAAGGTAATGTACTGAAGTTCATTGCATTTAGACATGTTCTCTCTCTCTTCACTCTCTGACCTGTGTTTTCCCGGAAGTGATGGGTGGGTAAAGTGGATATGATGCCAGTGACAGGTGCCCAAATGAATAAACCTTTAGTAAAATTACTGATTTATTTGGATTTGAACATTGTTGAAAACATTTGGGTTAGTTCAGGTAGCTTATAAAAACCTTTCCTTATCAAGCTTTTTTATTAAATGCATTTATGACTTGACTTCACATTAATTCATTTGAGTTCATTTCTGAACTCAAATTAAGTTTTAATATCTTTACTCTACTTAAACTGTCTCATACATGTCATACATGTTCAGTCCCTTCTGCTCACTCTCTCTCTCTCTCTTTCTGCTTATACTTCATAGACCTCAGCCTACTCCTTTACAAACAAGGCTGGTGTCCTGCTTTGATCAGTTATCTGCCCAAAACAAGTTAAATTGCTGCATCATCAACCAAGCTTTAAAAACATCTGAGACAGTATAATTAGTAATTTCTGGATTAATAACGCAACGAGGGACAAGCAGTGGTACCCTTTAATCTTAAGCTTTTCAGAGGGTTGTTTTATGTCTCTTCTCCTTTCCACCTCCCACCTTCTCCTTTACTTCTATTGACCCATGATAGACTGCAACCCACAGTCTTCTACCAGACCAGATTTTAAGCCTCAGAGGAAGGGTGTGTTAGACAGATCTGAAAACTAGTGGTTAGCCAAACGACTTCATTTGTGTGTAATTTCTCATTTGTAGTCTTGTAATGCCTTAAATATTCTCTTGTGACCTGTAGTGCATGAAAGGATTATAATGAATTCTAAGGATTGAAAGTAACTCAGCGGATAGTGGCAGTAGAGTAGGAGTCTGGCCTGGTTGGCTGATAAAGTGCATATTTTGTACTGTTAAGATTGAGCTGTGTTTCCTCATGGAGTTAGAGTTCCACAGTGTAACCTTCATTATGCCATCAGAAGCCATGCAAATTTACTTCCCAATTAGGATACAGGTATTGTACACAAAGGACACGGTCATACCATCTGATCATTTTTAGGACAGTGCCATATAGACATCATGGGGCAGTTTTGCTGGAGATTCAGCACAGCAGAGGAATTCCAGTTATCCGTTGCAATGAAGGTCAAAATCGTTATCGTCAACTTCATGGCCTCTGCCTCAATCATGGTCATTACCAAAACTGTTCTCAGCTGTATACATAGTCTTGATGAGCACTTAAAATAAACTACTGAGTTTTCTGTCTTATAGCTGGTAATATTAGGGACAGTATTTAAAGAATCTTAAGAATTTATGGGCATGTCTGTCTTAACTTTAAGATGTTAAATCTTTGAAATCCTCTAATTCCCTAAAACCAGCTCTTCAGTCTGTGAGAAGTTCGAGGTAGCCATGATGATGATTTCTTTGCC
>NW_024043198.1:0-5553 GCF_014851395.1 Micropterus salmoides | reverse complement strand
AGCCAAAGCGGGTCGACTGAGCAGCTGTTCAGCTGTCTGGTGGGAATCTTTGATCCTCCTCGTTTAAAAATGCTCCCATACCACGCAGGGAACTGATGATCTGGGTGGGGGGCGTAGTCCAAACTTTCTCAACTGACTGAGATAGAAGAGATGCTGTTATGCCTACTTGTCTTCGTGCAAATGTGCTCTGTCCTGTAACAGGAAGTACAGTAATTATTTAATTGATGAAATTTCCAACATGATTATGAATGCAGAAACAAGGTTATTCGACTGGGGAAAAAACCCTGAATAGTCCTTTTGTTTTGGCTTCTTAACCAGGAAACATACATCCGTTGAAGGTCAAAGGAACTTCTTTCCAGGAAGATGATTTGCTATTAGACTTCAACCTTTAATTATATTTGAATTTAACCTTCAACTCTATAATTAATCAAAATAAGAGCTAATTCATGACTCCAGAACTGAACATTCATCCATGTTAAGACCTAACTTAATACCACCATCACCCTACTGCACAGAAGCATACAATACTTATTGCAATTAATTTAGCAGCCATGACAACCAAGGCATATGGTGGCAAAGAGACAAGAGGCAATCATCTGGATAAATGGCATATAACATCTCACTGCAGGCACCATATGGGATACTTCTTATTCAAAGGAACAGAGGGGAGAACACATGAATGGTCTTGTGCTTTTAAGTTGTGTAGTTGTATTTGACTTGGCACTTTAGTTTACTTACATCTAGTACAAGTCAGTAGGATCAAGAATATGGATTTGAATCTGAACTCATGAGCGAATATCAACTGAATATAAATGATATAAAGAAAAGCTGCAAGGGCCCTGAATTATTAAAAATGTCTCTTTCACTGTCCATTTCCTCAGTCAGCGTGAGGAGTACAGTAAATGGCTGTTTCCATTCAGGGAAGATGCTCTGCTGCACTAGGATTGATTTTTACACATAGCCTGTAGATACGTTATAGACTCTTTACAGTGGTATGTGCATATATAGTAGTGCACGCCTTTTCTGGCTAATATTTTATAACAAACAGAATTACAGAATATTATGTAAGCATTCACAGTCAGTTCACACACACCTTTTTTAAGGTTGATCTAATGAGGATTCCAAAACAATCATAATCAATTAACATAAATACGGAGATTATTTAGATTATTTAGACCTACAATATTATGATTATTATACAACGCACACTGTTGACTTGAACTGGATGTACTAAAAATTACCTAATATTAATTTTAACATACAAACACCAAATATGGGTTATGGGTTATGAGTTAAAGTGAAGCAAGAGACAAAAGTCAAGGCAAGGCAGCTTTATTTATATAACATATTTCAAACAGGAGCATTTCATAGTAGGCAAAGTTGAGCATTAGGATGACACACATTAGGAAAACACAAAATACAAATAGACCAAAATGATAGTTATAGTGCCTTTACAGTGCAGTAATAAGTTATAAGTTGCTCCAAATACTGCAAAGCAAATAAAAGTACAGTAGAGAAAACAATCAATAAAAACACAGCACAGGAGGACAGTTTTTAATTTAGATTTGAAAGTGGCTTGGGTTGGGGTGCTTTTGAAATCATCAGGGAGTTGATTCCATCTGTGTGCAGCGTAGTAGCTAAAAGCTGCTTCAACCTGTTTGGTTCTGACTCGGGTTCTGACTCGTTCTACCACTTGACTGCTTCCTAAATATCTTATTCATGAGTTATTTACTGTATAAACTAGTAACACTTTAAAATCCATCCTAAAAGTAACTTGAAGTTAGTTAAGTTACAGTGTAAAGCTCTAAGAACAGGAGTAATTTAAGACAAGAGACCTTTACAATAATCTGCCTTGCTGGAAATAAAGACATGAATAAGTTTATCTAAATCTTGTCTGGACATAAAACCAGTAATTCTTACTTTTTGTCTGAGACAAAAGACAGCACCAAAAAAACTAACTAGAAATGGTCCTGTGGGCCAAAAAACTGAAATTGCCAGAAAATAGTGTCAATGAATGTAGAAGGTAAAGGTATTAAACAAATAGTTTTCATGGTAAATCAACAATATTTCAGTCAAGCAAATGTTTCTACTTTGATTTCATACCATGGATGTGATCAAGTAATGTATGAAACATAATTGTCTGCTTGCAAATCACAACAATAATATAATTAAAACTTACAGATGTACCAGTTGGCAGTTTGTCCTTACATGTTGGTGAATACATTGATTACACCGACAAAGCAAATTTGATTGATGGAAGTTGTTAAAAATACTACTCAACCCTATGGGATTTAGAATATAAAATCTCACTGGACACAAGCTTTTTGTGGCGGCCTGTGCGTAATTGTGCACCGAGTCTTGGAGGGTCAAAAATGTAGCAACAAGTCACTAAACTTTATAGATTATGCTATAGACACACAGACCATTTATATTTGCACATTTTTTGATAAACACACATACAAAGCCATGGTAGGTAAAAAAAATCCTGTCAGCATTTAAACATTTCATTAAATAGTACAAAAATAGGCTATATTAAAGTGCATCCAGAAACAAAGCTGCTCCTGCTGGCCAATATTTATTTTTTCAAAAAGTAAAACTACAACCTTTAACAGTGGCTTGAACATTACAAAACATTCAAATGTGTGTTTACATCATAACATAACACACATGACCAAGTTTTGTTGACGTACCTCTTTTTATAGCTGTTGTCCTCCTCTTTTCCCTTGGTGGTGGCTTTTCTGGGTCCAGTCTTCCGGTAAGGGCAATCAGCAACAAGATTGAAACCCCCTGTACTTCCAGCTGCTGTGTATGGTCCTTCAGATGCCCCCTGCTGAAATGAATAATCAGAACCCTGAACCCTAGGAGAGCCAGTGGGAAGAGCAGGATAGGAGGGCCCAGTGTAGGAGAGGCGTCACTCACAGTGGTTGAGCAGCTCACGGATGCTGCCTCTGGCTCCAGTGAACTGGAGGAACCAGTCTGGTCTGTAACTTACAAAGGTGCATAGTCTTGCTCTGTGAAGATGTACAGGCTGAAGAGGTACTCCAGTAGGTCTAAACCCAGCTATTTCTGTTATTATTAGTTCTTTCTTATCTTATTTATGTTCTTACCTGGACTGTTTTTATCCTGTTGGCGATAGCTGTTCGTCGGGAGGGAAAGACAACAAAACAACTCTGTGTTACCTGCAGAAGTCAATCTTGTCACCCACAAGTGTGCATCAAAGTGCTGGAGAAACACAATGAAACTGTCCTCCCGACCATTTGGCCAGGCTGGATGTAGTCAGTGGGTCTGCCATTAATTATGGAAGGCTGTAACATCTTTCTGGTAAAGATGAATTGGGGAGGTATGCTGTTACCTTGTTCATTAACTGCAAAAGCTATGGTGATTAGACCTCTCTGCTTAGGTCGTAGCCCCTCTTTGTTTCACCCCTTATTGGACACAATTTTGTTTGGTCATAATACCTGTCTCGTCTATGTTCTACATATACTTGGCTTCAAAGGGACATTCCAGGGATATTTGGAAACTCCAGGATATCAGCCAGGATGCTGAAGAAGACTTGGATGTTGGATGGCACAGGAAAGGCTAGTGGCCTGAGAATGCCATGTTAACAAACAATGGTGTGTCTTCATGAACCAGACGAATCAATCCTACCCTGCCTATTGTATTGTAAATAGCATTTATTTATTCATGTTTCTATGGAACTAATTTCCTGGCAAAATTTATAAACAAACAAGATGTGTTTTACTTAATGATTTTTTATATAGCACCTTTCACAGAGCAATGTCACAAAGTGCTTTACAAGAGAATGAAAAAAGAGGGGTATGACTCACCTAGTCTACATGAATATTTTTTATGCTCTTGGCTGATTCTGCACAGCCAGAGAGAAGTCCTTACATGACATGCAGTTCACAAATATTTGAAGTTCATCTGTGATCAGCTCTGTGCTGCATCTGTTTCTTGAGTCTGACCATTTAATGGTCATCAGAGAGAAAATCCTCTACAAAGGCATTTGAGTCACGGAAACGGACAAATGAGACAATCCTGAACATGTTGATCAAGTTGGCTTTCACTATGTTTTGGAAAACTGCCAACGACTTCTCACTGGTGGATTTTGTGATATCCTGACCAGATTTCTGTATTTCCTCCTGGCTAGCACACAACTCTTCATAGAGTTGGTCCATACTGACTCCCTGTCATTTTGAGGGCAGCCATCACCTGCTCCAGGTCAGTGAAGGAGAGCTCCTCATAGAGGCCGATCGGTTTTTGTTTCACCATTCTCCAACTCCTTTTAACCGTGCACCGTTAATGTTGCATAAGAGTGAATATATCTGTTAGGAGTATGGTTTTGTGTTCATGTCTTTCCTGTTTTAGTCTGTTATTGGATTCTGTGCTTCTATAGCTTTATTTGATCTTGTCATGTGTAGGGTTTTGTAGCTAAGTCTAGTCCTTTGTTCATTCACTTGTTTCTTAGTATCTGTCTTGTCTCATATTCTAGTTATGTCCTGCATTCTGATCTGTGTCTTAGTGTCTACTCCTGGTCCGTGTACTTCGATATTATTTTGTCCATGTTTGCTCTGCGTTCTGTTTAATCTTAGTTCAGTCTGTTTTCCCTGTTACTTGTGTTTTTGGTATATTAGTGATCTGTCGGCTTATGTTCTGGTTCAGTTATTTATATTCTGTTTCTTCCTGGTTATTATTGGTTTCCCTATGGCCTTAGTGTCTGTCTGTTTCCCCTGCTGTCTCTCTACTGCCTGTGTCTCATTAGTCCTGATCCCCCTCACCTGTGTTGCTCCCGCCCCGCTTGTTAGTCCCTGTGTATATGTATGCCTGCTTGTGTCTCTGGTCTTTGTCACGTCCTTGCGTCTGATGGTGAGTGTTCTGCCTTGCTTCATGCCTAGATCCTTGTTCAGTGTTTTGGATTACCTGTCTTTTGGATTTACTTTGGATTGGACTTTGCTTTGAGTTCTATGGAAGCCTGTGCAGTTAAGTTTTGTTTAAATAATATTTTTCTTCCTGTTAGTGTCTGCGTTTGGGTCCACACCACACCTCAGCTCCCTGCCTTCACTCAGCCGACCACTGACAGTATCGCCAACCTCTTCTATGTTGAACTCCAAATTCTTCAACCTACTAGATATTGATGTTAATTCTGGTTATAGTTATTAATTTCAGTTCTAAATTGATAGTTTCATGTATTTTGAGACTAGATTAGGTAAAATATAAATCTTAATATCATTTAAACCCCAACAGTAATGAAGTGGACCCACTCTTGCTGTGTGAGTCGCAGACTAGAGCAGTATTTATTACTGGTAAGTGGAGTTTTGAGATAAAAAATTTGAAGAATGAATTGAACAACAGCAAGGTTGATGCTTTCTTAAAAATAAAGAAAAGAGATGTGAGTTGGTTGATAGTAGGTTCTCGAAAAGGTTATTCTCAATTGCTACCCTACCTAGACCAAAATAACATATTGGGTGCAGTGTGATGTTTTAGTCTGCCTTGTTAAGTATACTTGTGACAGTGCTATCCTGATATTCTTGACCTCACTGTGGCTTGGGAATT
>NW_024043197.1:0-19186 GCF_014851395.1 Micropterus salmoides | reverse complement strand
TGTCTGCCCACAGGTTTTTGCGAGTCACTGGAGGAAATCATCAGTCTTTGTACTGACTTAAAAACCAAATCAGTGAGTTAAAACCTGCAGAGCTGTTGGTAACGTTCTCTGGGTTCTGCAGTACTAGTGCCCATTTCACATTACAGAAAGAAATTCTATTCCATTTTATGTGAAGAATATAATTTAGTGGAGCTTTAAAGTATCATCATATTATTATGCAGTCAGCTTGTTCGGCCATGCTTACAAGAATATATAATGCTCACTGATACATTATATCAGCACTCATAAAACATTCTGAATTGTAAGTACAAGCATCTGATGGAGGACTTGTTATCTATCAGTCAGTGCTAATTAAAGTGAAATAGATAATAATGGATCATTAATGTTTTTTGATCAGGCACCATCATATCTTAAAGTGCTCATAGTTACTTTTTACCCCACTAGAACACTGCTCAGGTGAGTCCTGAACCCTCCCTGAGTTATGCTGCTTAAGACCTCCCATGATGCACTGAGTCCTCTCTCCTCCTCTCTAACTAACCCTCTCCGCTCTCCTTCTGAATATTGTTATGCTGTTGTGCTATTTTTAAGAAAGAGTGACTGCACTCCTATAACATTGATATCAGAGAGATCATCTTTTGTATTCCTTGCTTTCTTCATCGCCAAACCAGGAGCTATATCACCCACAAAACAACTTCACCCCTGACAGTTTGGTTGGAGCCTGAGGTGTCTTATGCTAGTAGCCGCTTATGTGGCCTCGGCCGCTAGCCTCAGCAGAGATGAGGAGCGGGCTGCAGAGGTCTGGTAAACTCAATTCTTTCTAACTCCACAGCCAATTTTTTTTTATCATTGTCATTTTAAGCTGTCCTAACCCAGAAAACCACAATGTAGGTGTGATAACGTGCAGATAAAAACTAACAAACTGTAGGATATAGGATGCAGGATATAAATAACCTGAAAATTCCTATTTTGGAGGTGGATAGTTAGATGATTAGGTGACCTTCACCCAGGAGACTGGAGCTTGGTTAACCCTAACCCTAACCATCACAGGGGTGTGTGCCTAAACCGTGATTGTATACATGTCGACCAGTTTTAACCCTACAGCTGCGCACATCGGCCTAGGCCAATGTGCTTGCAGATAAGGTTAAGCACCCTGTGTTGCAATGGGGAACCAAACACTCATTTCGGTCGTTTTGGAGACATCAACTATCGACCTATTCTGTCGTTCAGTTCAAGCCCCAACTGATGCTGACTCATATGAAATCCCTTGAGGACATTTATCAAATTTCACACAGCTCTCTCTTCAGACACAAAATGCTGTGTGCAACTTATTTATTTATTTTTACATATGTACAGGTGCTGGTCATATAATTAGAATATCATCAAAAAGTTGATTTATTTCAGTAATTCCATTCAGAAAGTGAAACTTGTATAATGTATACATTCATTCCACACAGACTGATATATTTCAAGTGTTCATTCCTTTTAATTTTGATGATTATAACTGACAACTAATGAAAACCCCCAAATCAGTATCTCAGAAAATTAGAATATTGTGAAAAGGTTCAATATTGAAGACACCTGGTGCCACATTCTAATCAGCTAATTAACTCAAAACACCTGCAAAGGCCTTTAAATGGTCTCTCAGTCTAGTTCTGTAGGCTACACAATCATGGGGAAGACTGCTGACTTGACAGCTGTCCAAAAGACGGCCATTGACACCTTGCACAAGGAGGGCAAGACAAAAGGTCATTGCTAAAGAGGCTGGCTGTTCACAGAGCTCTGTGTCCAAGCACATTCATAGAGAGGTGAAGGGAAGGAAAAGATGTGGTAGAAACAAAGTGTACAAGCAATAGGGATAACCGCACCCTGGAGAGGATTGTGAAACAAAACCCATTCAAAAATGTGGGGGAGATTCACAAAGAGTGGACTGCAGCTGGAGTCAGTGCTTCAAGAACCACCACGCACAGACGTATGCAGACATGGGTTTCAGCTGTCGAATTCCTTGTGTCAAGCCACTCTTGAACAAGACACAGCGTCAGAAGCGTCTCGTCTGGGTTAAAGACAAAAAGGACTGGACTGCTGCTGAGTGGTCCAAAGTTATGTTCTCTGATGAAAGTAAATTTTGCATTTCCTTTGGAAATCAAGGTCCCAGAGTCTGGAGGAAGAGAGGAGAGGCACAGAATCCACGTTGCTTGAAGTCCAGTGTAAAGTTGAAATAAACATTTGAAATATATCAGTCTGTGTGTAATCAATGAATATATAGAAGTTTCACTTTTTGAATGGAAGTATTGAAATAAATCAACTTTATGATGATATTCTAATTATATGACCAGTAGTAGTAGTAGTAGTAGTAGTAGTAGTAGGCCTACTCACTAACACATGTAAACAGACTTTGATGTGGTGGAGTTCCCCGTTAATGTTGAGTAGAGCAACAGAACTTCTGAGAGAAAAATGGAAACAATATGGGACAAAGGTGCCCGGCCAGGCTTGTAACCAAGACACTGTGGTTATTTTGTAAGGGAGAAGATAAACTGTTTCTCATTACCTCTTACCACTCAAATTAACTAATGGCCTTGCAGTCACAAGCCCCCATATGTAACATCTGGGCTCCTGTCTCTCCATTGTCAGTGCCTGCAGGGAACTGAGGAGATGACAACAGCACATCGTAGCTGGTGGCTTCAAACAAAATTAGAATTCTCCTGTCAGAAAACATCAGAGGTTGTTCCAGAGTAATTTAGGGGGCCATTTAAATTTTCTGGCTGTCCTAAAGGCATTTCTGCCTCATTACATTGTTTACTGAAGAGCACTACAGAAAAGACAGGCAACAGAAACGAGCTGACAGACTACAAAGGTCACGAGTCCATTGAGACAAGATATGCGCTGTGCTTACAAACCTGAAAGCTGATATTGCTGTTTAGACCCATATGCAAACTTTTATTTCCCATTTGTGTTTCAGTCTGCTTGTATCACACAGCCTGAATGCAGGTTGATCATATTTCCATTTAGCTTGTACGCTATCCTCCCTAACCGCAACGCTGGTCTGTGTTCTTCAAGTACACGCATAATCGTTTGTTTGTTCCATAATTCATGAGTTGCTTGAATTGTGTTGAAGTTTTCACGAACTCAGATACTTGAATGAAGCAGCTGTTAAATGTTTAAGCCCGGGGCTCAAACTGAATAAAATCACTCTCGCTCTGTCAGACAGATTCAATAGAATATTGTTCTGCTGTCATGTAAGAACTCCACAGAAAAGAGAGCGCTGGTGCATTTTTAGGGGTGCTGGTCCATTGTTTAGGAAACACTGCGTTGGCATAAATGTTCTCCAACTTAACTGTGTGACTAACCAGATTATTCGGCTGACATATGTGACGTAAAGGCACATTTTTAGCAAGTTTGTTGCTTTCCTTCAAGTTTTATTGTGTCATACACAGTACAGTGTAGAGTGAAATGCTTAGGTGCCTAGCTCCAGAACTAGGGATGCTCCAAAATTATAATGAAAAACTTTATGATGAATAAGGAACAAGGTGTTTTACATAACTTTCACTTTATTTTGCCTTTTTTTTTTTTACCTTTGCATAAATTGAATAGTCAAAATGTGCATTTTCTCAGTGTTTCCCACAGGATTTGGAGAGACTATGGTGGGGGGGTCCATTTACTTTGTAAAGAGAGAAACTAACAATTCAGCAGAACAGTGTCTGCAAATGGCGATTTTTGCATCTCTCTCTTTCAAATGCTTCCACACTGCCGATATTTCAACGTAATTGTTCGGTAACATTTATTCGGTCTTTTGACTTATTAGGCCGAACACCAAAAGTTTTGTCCGATTAATTTCGGTTGCCGAAATTTCTGTGCATTCCTACCGTAAACGTGATCAAAATCTAGCTGCCTCTTGGTAGTTTCTACAACGTTTTCAAGTATATATGAAGAATTAGTGGACTTATGTCTCAGCAGGATTTAGAATATCCTGTCCATGCATTTTACTTCAGCAGGCTTGACTACTGTAATGCTGTCTTTAAGGTCTGTTTAAAAATTGATCAGACAGCTGCTGGTGATTGATAGCACCGCTGCTGGAGTCCTCAATAAGACCAGCAGAGAACACATTATTTAAGTGCTCAGGTCTTTACACTGGCTTCCTGTTTGTAAAATAATTGATTTTTAAAACACTATTGTTGGTATGCGTAGCATTAAATGGTTTATTTCTACTTCTATCTGCTGCTATGTTATGAAGCCTCACACCTGTCAGATGGCCTACGATCAGGTCTGCTTACAATCCCAAACTAAACACGGAGAAGTGTTGATGCGCCACATATCTAGAAAAAACTTTCCAACTCTCAGTTCCTTTAAACTAGGGCTTCAAACTTTTCTCTTTGGGACTGTTTATTTCTTGCACTGCACTGTACCTTTATTCTGTGTAATTAGCCTTGTTCTTTTAAGATTGTTATCTATTTTTCAGTTATTTCTTTATAATTTGTTTATGTCTCTTTTTATTTTCCTAGTTTTCCTTTTATATCTCGTCTAAATGCATTATAGATCATATGTGAAGCACTTTTATTTGCCTTATTATTGGAAGGTGCTGTACAAATAAACTTCCCTTGACTTAATATCTTGAAATATACAATGTTTTCTGAATTGTCCTCTTATTTTCAGACATATATGATCATGTAGAAAAATCTAGACTGTCCTCACTATAAAAAACAGATTTATTCGTCAATAATCTAAGCTCAGTGGTCCTCCATCTCCACAACTTCTCAGCGATGTTGACTGTGTGAATGGTGAGATCATGTCACATACCTACGTACAGTCAAAATTGGTTTCTTTTTAGAAGAAGATTTTGTAGCTACTTTACCTTGACCATAAACCTGGCAGATCAACAAACATTCATATCAAGTTCAAGTTCAAGTTACTTTATGTGCCATTTGCACAGGTGCAAACTGCAGATTGGTAGTTTTTTTTTCTCATTTTGAGGCATCCATCTGGGAGAATACTAGCAGGAGGTTTTTAATAAAGGCCAGGAAACATTGTTTAGATTCAGATGGCATCTGTTTGAGATTATTTCTCAGAGGGCGAGTGATGACATGGAAGTCACTTTATCACTTGTTAGCCAAATTAAAAATTTGGTGAAGGGCAGAACTTTTTATTAAGTGCTGCAAATGACTTCAACTTAGTTCATTAGAAAAGGGGAGGAAAAATAATTACATTACTGTGAATCAATTATGTTGCCTCGCGAATATTTCTGTGTGTCTGTGTTTGGTCCTTGGTCCAGCTGAAAATTTAGTTGATATGGTAATGATGATTACACTATTGTTTAAGTTTGTAATACTGTAATATCTTCTGTGATTATAGTTGAGAATAGTTGTTTTGGGGTTTTTTTGTTAAATTTATAGATAACCCTCCTCACAACTGTTACAAATTTTGGTGTAACAATTGGCCATCTAAGTTAATAGCCTGACTTTTAAATTTGTGCTCATATTTTAAGTTTTATGGAGCAATTTACAAACATAGGATGCTGCAGTTATGAATAACTGGTTGTTTGGTCAGAGAAATGACCAATCAGAGGCATTGTGGGAGCCAGCTTACATTTAATAGTCTGCAAAGGTTAACTGCTATCCTGCTCCAAACAGACCCGTTTTTTTTCTTCATATTATTGTGACAAATCTGTCAGTAAATGTTTGGTCTTTGTGAGAAAATAGGAACATTGATAAATCTTTGGCCAGTGGACCATGTCTGAATTTAGACATTACTGACAATGTGATTGTTGCCAGAATATAAAGAAATTACACAGAACACAGTGGAAACACCTACTTGAGGTTGGCTCCAAAAGCGGGTCAATCCCCATAGACCCCCATGTTAAAAAGGACAACTTTAGAGCAGAAATAAATGTGTTTACAGCCTGTTGCAAAAAACCTTTTTGGTCTTGGTAGCTAATTGTAATTATATATACCAGGATAAATTATACTTGTCCTGGTTTTGGGTTTGTGGGCTATTTCCTTTTTTATGTTGGTTAATCTTCCTCATGTCTCTATTGCAACCTTCAGACTGGCCAAGTCACATGGAATCTGATCTTTTCCAGTTCGAATGTGCGCCACTTTCATATGTGGTCCAAATCCGATACAGATCAGATTAAATGTGACCTCAGTCTGGACACTCGGGTTGGAATTGATGCGACTTTGATGTCACTGTAGAGCAGCTGTACTGTAGTTCCGCTGTAGATGAACGAAAAAGCTCCTCAAAAAGCCAGTATAAACATGTGGCTCTCTTCCTCCTCTTCCTTGCTATCATCTGCTCACAGATTCCCTTTCTTACACCTGAAATCCACCGGACCGCGAGCTCTCTTCTGAGTTTTATGCATCCTACTTGTCTGTACAGACACAGTGGAGAGAGAAAGAGAGAGAGTTAGAGGTACTGAGTTGTGGAGCAGATGCGTACAGCACCAGAAGCCGTAATGAAAAGGACAGAAAGTTGTGAACACTTGTCATTCAGTTTGGGAGAAATTTGACCCGTGTGGGAGGACAATAAAAAAACAGGAGTCTCCAGTGAAATTGGGAGAGTTAGCGAGTATGAGCTAACGGAGCTAAACTCTGTGGCTCTGTTTACTTCTGCATGACAGCATGTGACGTTGTGTTATTCTTCTGCTTTCAGGCCCCGGACAGTTCGCACTGGAGTCTGATATTGGCCACATTTAAGCAATAATGTCAAAAAAAAGAAATCAGATCTGAGGAAAAAAATCCTCAGATCTGAGCAGTAAGGAGCAGTAAGTAACGTATGTCCACTACACTTCCAGTCACAGTGTTATTTTTCTCCATTCTCTATATTATGTTTTTCCTTGTGTCATTTATTCATTCATTCTCCTTGTGTTTGGTGTATTTAACTTCCTGTCTTTGTGGTTATTCGTTCTCCATAGTTGTTTAGCTTTTTCCTGTGCTTTTCCTTTTTCCTTTGTTACTTACCTCTCCTCTAGTTTCCGATCCCTTCACTTCCCGCTTGTGTGATTGTTTGCTCCTCCCTGATAGTTTCCACCTGTGCCTTGTTAATCACTTCCTTCTTGTGTATTTAAGTATATGTCTTCCCATTGTTGTAAGATCATCTTTGTCCACAGCCCTTTCCCCAGTGTTTTCCCGTGTGTTGAAAATGTACCTGTGATTGTTGGAGCATTGCCTGCCTCCACTCTCCGTAAGCTTGTTCAACATTTCAACACCCTAAAACTGAACCTGCTCTGTCTCCCTGTGTCTGCGCTTGGCTCACCGTGACAATAATTAGATTAAATATGCATCGTGCATAATTAACAGCGTGCTGCTTTGAGTGACAGGTGGGTGCCCTCTCAGGTGGTTAGCCACTAGGTGGTTTAAAAACCACGCTTTATTCGGCTCACATTAGCTCCACCTCTTTGCCCATTTTTTTTGAAGTGGCCAGGGTCAGGCACTTCCAAGATGGTAACAGTTGGAGCCGCTGGGAGCCGCCCACATTGAGCTACACAAAGGCTATTCAGAAACCTTTGGATGGCGCACACACACTACATCCATGTTTTTTACAGTCTATGGGTGGCTCACCCTTTTTGTTTATAACTACAGCAGTATTGTATTCTGACAAATATGTTACATGTGAAAACCAATCATCTTTGCCAAAACGTTGCCCCTGATGCTCTGGTTATTGGTATATTTTGCATGTCACAACCCCTACGTTGTATTGCGTGTGGAGCATGTAAGATAACCTTTTTAGATAGTTTGACTTGGATCATCAGACGAATTGATGTGGACTGAAGAAAATGTGGCTGTTCTAAGAGCAGTGCTCTCACCCCTATTATCTCCTGATGAGCAGCAGACCAGTGATTTTCATTTCTGTGCCATTATACCTAAAGATTATAGAGGCTTTCATTTCAACCAAACACCACAAGTCATTCCCCCGTTCAGCTGTTTGTTCTGCATGCTCCTGTGTCTTAATGGCACTATTCTTTGAGAGTTTGAGATCAGAGACAAAAATTTTCTCCTCTACTGGATGAAAATTATTTGTGTGTATTTTTATGTTCTCATATCATAGTGTGAACTTGAATGTACACTAACCAACGGGGACTCGTGTTACCGTGGGGACTTGGAAACTTGAGGATAGAGACTTAGGTTTAGGGTTCAGGTTACAACCAGGCCAGGGTTCGGGTCAAGGTTAGGCATGTAGTTGTGATAGTTAAGGTCAGTGTAAAGGGCTAAAGAATGCATTTTGTCAATGAGATGTCCCCTTGGGGATAGTGGAACAAACGTGTATGTGTGTGTGTTGGTGGTATCTGTGGGAGTGCCATTGACATCCAACAGCCTTTCCTCATATTTCCAATTCACCACATGAATCTATCATGTTTAATCTATGCATTTGCTGTAACATGTCAGATATAATGTCTGTAACAGAGAGAAAGCAGACACTACAGAGATTCGGTATGCCTCTCCGTTTTGTATATTTCATTACTTAAACATAACGATCATTCACTGGCTGGATCGCTTATTTATATGTGAATCTATATTTGTATGTGTACATGTACAGTATGTGTGTATTTCTGACTTTGGGGATGAGTTTTTGGGGACAAAAGTGTGCCACAGTGTAAATGTGTATGTGTGTCTATAGCGTATGTCTTTTCATGTCATGGTGAACGGCTCTCCATATTCCCCACCCAACCATTTAGTCAACTCATCTATCATGGCTATTCATTTGTCTTCCATCACCATGTCTGCTCACGCTTCCACAGGTTAATGGCATTGGCTATTAACTGAGATGCAAAGCACGTTTCCACTTACACAGTGCTGCAATATTCATCATTCAGTCCACGTAGAACGCTCTCCTGACGCTGCTAATTCTCATTCACGGCCGCACTGGCAACAGCAGCCACCCCTCACGCCACTGAAACCATTTCCTTGCTTACCCTTCTTCCATCCTTATTTCCTTCTTATGCCATTCAATGTGAAAAAGAACTGATACAGATGTAAGAAAAAATCACTTTTCCTGATTTTTTCCTAGAAGTTGGCCCGGTTCTTTGTGCAATTTGATAAAAAAAATCAGGCATAATTATCTCCTCTGTTATTTAAAAGTTCAAACCCACTCCGATCTGCTTTTCATAACTTAAAAAGCAATGGGTGCTTTACTTGTTGCATACAGATGAGGGTGGAGGAATATTAAAAGCTTAAATAAACACACTACTGAATGTAAAAATAAACTAAGGAAATGTCTGTTTAAAAAGAAGTATGTTGGTCTCTGCTCTAGGTGAACATGACAGCAAAGCATCATTTCTGTTCAACTATGTCTCCAAATATATTAATCTTCATGGATTCATACACAACTAATGTTTATTTGTAAAATAAGTTTCCAGAAAAAAGTAGCAAATGCTGCCCTAGTGCATTTGCAAACTTCATTCAATGCAAACTTTTACCAATATGGTTTGGCATCTTCTTTATTTTTCCATCACCCTTTTTTCATTGTCTGAGAATGCTAACACCAAGCACACTGTAGATCTCTCTGGCAGATGGAAGACTCACAATATCTACTTTAGATATGCAGGGGCTTTGGCTATTATCAATTGTGTCCTCAGTCATCAGTTGTGGCAATGATTATTAACAACACAACCACAGAAGGTAAGCTCTTATTTTGGTTAAGGTTACAGTATGTTGTATCTGAACTGCTGGTTGCTCCTTGATGTGTGCCTGAAATTAAACATGTTAATAGTGAACTAAAGTGTAGATTTATAAAAAGTTGTTACGGTTTTAACACAATAAGGCATTTGTCATGTTCAGAATTACATTTATGTCTGTACTGCCTGACTGACTCCACACAGACCACATCTGACCTGGAAATATACAAATAAAGTACCTAGACATTTGCCGTGAAATCAGGTTGCTGACACATTTCCTTTGCTACCTTTTTTCAGCATATTTCCTGCTGCACTTAGAAGAGACTCCATCACTGCTCACATTCAGTACAGAGACAGGGGCATTGTTTTACACTTGCCTGTCAGTATTTTCTTTACTCATCAAAAAGCACTTTATGTAACTTTCTTTCACACACACTGAGCACACATATTTCAGTTTTCATTACAGCCAACTCTTTTCAGGACCACGGAGAGTCCTGTTGG
Organism: Micropterus salmoides; assembly: GCF_014851395.1. Lineage (NCBI taxonomy): Eukaryota > Metazoa > Chordata > Actinopteri > Centrarchiformes > Centrarchidae > Micropterus > Micropterus salmoides. Next base: position 9,084 of record NW_024043197.1, on the reverse strand, counting down.
AGAAGGATAAACAGTATTTTGACCATATTAAACCCAATGTGTAGACATTTCTTAAAGCTTTCCTTTGCCACAAATAAGGAGTAAAAATATGTACATTATGATAAAGCATTGTTATTACACTAAATAAGGAACTATTTCTTATTTTATATGCGCTAAGTATGAACAAATGTTATTTTTGCTTGCCAGATTCATTCATTCATTCATAGTGATAATACTTATGTATGGGATCAAACAGATCAGAAACAGAAAGGCACCGGAAATTTTACTTGGTAAAGTAATGGATCCATAGGATCTAACCATGTTTTACATCTTAGACCCCAAAGAGAAGTAATATAGTTTTCTAAAAATGCACTTCTGAAAACATGTTATCAGTTCAATATTATGTTTACACGCAATTCCCATAAATTTAGTGGTAACAATGAAGTTACAATTTAATCTCTATCGATAGATAGATAGATAGATAGATAGATAGATAGATAGATAGGGTGTGTCTTTTTGTTCTAACCCCTTGCGCAGCCTCTCTTGCGCACTGCACAGCCCACCCTCCCGTGCCACTCATTCAGCCATGTGCACTTGCAGCCGCCTCCAACCGGCGGGAAGCACGCGCTGGAATCTGCGGCTGAAGTTCAAACTTTAACCGTCTGTCAAAAATACCTGCAGCAGCAGCTGTAGCTGAATGAAAGGATCAGACAGAGATGGATGTAGCGGATTAATTAACAGACCGACGTGTGACGTTTCGGAGCCTCGCTGAGGATTACGCTTCCACAGTCTCCAACTGTGGGGTGATCTTTTTTCTCTAAAAATAGGCGAGTTTCGGTATGAAAAGCCCGCTGCAGGCAGGTCTCCACTAGGAGATATTTGCCGAGATGTTGGCGTGTTGAAAGTAGAGCTTCAGTCATTGCATTTTAAACAGATTTTTAATTTCCCTTAAACAGTTTTTTTTTTATTTCAAATGTTTTCGGAGCTCTACCCTGGATTATCAGTGTCGGTTTTCACTTGTGTGATTTATTGTTGATCAGGAAGGACGCAGCTGGACACCGCCCGGACCCGTGATAAGGAAACCGGGACGGGATTTCATTTTGTTACCTTGGTTTTGGGAAGGAAAAAGACAGCCAGCGTCCAGCCCTGCGTGCTGACAGATGGCAACCGCGCATGTTACTGGAATATTTTTGGAATTCAAATTGTTTTATGTGTTAAATAGGCCCTACCTGGAGGAATAGCTGCATGTTTTGAGAGCAGACCAGTCGTCCTTATCCCCCAAACGGATGCTCGGATAAGTGAAAGGGTTATTTGCGCTCAGGGACATCCTCAGTGTTGGTGGGTCTGTAGTTTCTTATAGTAGGCTATTTGTCTTTTAAAGCACAAACCGGAGCTGCGCACTGGTTTTTTATATTGGGACTTGAGATTAGCTATTTAGCCTCCCAACATCACTTTTCTCTGCTTCCTCTGGCGTTGGATATCTCTGAGGACTGTGTCCAATGAAAGAGAAAATTTACACTGATGGCACGAGCTCTTACGTCCATGTTACCTTAAACGCCTTATTGGAGTAACCTCAATTAGGCTTTGGAGGGCGAATGGGAGGCTAATTGGAGTTTTTCAGCAACCGTGTGACCCCCTCCATCCACCCACCCTTCTCGTTTGAGGATCTATGTGTACGTGGGTGCTTGTCGTGGGTTTGCACGTTGAGACCACCGGCACCTGGATTCCCGGTTCGCCACCCTTTTTTCTTCTGCCTAACTGCGAGCACGTCTGTTGCGGTAATTCAGCTTCTGCGGTCCGGTCCCACACACACACACACACACACACACACACACACACTCCCGTTTATTCAGCCCCAGAAAACTACTAAGATAGCCTCTCTCTCCCTGTGTGGATGGAAGAGGAGTCTCGCAGGATAGGAGACCAGGAGTTGGGATAAGCCGCCGAGCCTGACCGCCGTTTTTAAAGCCTTCTCATTGTGATTTAACTCATCTGTTAGTGGACGGATCGGCCGAGGAAGAAAAAGGGATTCTGGAGACAAGACTAGAAGAGCTGGAGATCGATGAAGGTAAGGCTGATTGATCGGCTGTTAATAATGCAGGGTGTGTGAGATGGCGGAGGATGCTCGGTGGGACCGAGCTCAGCTATGCAGTTGATTTTTTTTCTGCCACGGGGATGCCGGGCTCATCGCGGTGCCAACAATAGTTTTATTCTTAGTGCCCAGGAAATGAATCATCGCTGTAATCTGATTAGGCTCTGCCATAACCTCGCTCTGTGTGTGACTGCTCTCTTTTTGCGCCTGTGTTGGCACTGTTTGAAGACTCTGCCATTCTCTTAGGCTGCAGACTATTTATTTAGAGCTCTCTAAAATCTAGCACACCTGCGCTCGCGCTATTGACAGTGTTCTCTCTGGTGGTTCAAACGGTGAAAGGCTAATTGTTATTTGGCGTCTCACTTCTGTGCTGTGATGCATTGGACAGGCTGGCAGCCCCGTCGTGCCTGTATGGGAATGTGTGCGTGCTGTTTGTGTGCGTGCGTGTACGTTGGGCTTGCGCGCGTATGGATGCATCCGTTCGCGCGCGCGCGCGCGTGTGTGTGGGAGCGCAGTAATAGAACCCATTTTGGGGGAGCCTTCTGTCTCACTCTCTGTTTCTAAAGCTGCCTCATCATGCCGCTCCAGTTGACTGGCGTTACAGCCACATCCATTATGCAGGAGGCTAGGAGATGAGAACACAAGAGGGGAGGAGAGTGGGGAGGAAAAGGAAACTAGGCGGAAGGAAAAGAAAGTGGAATAGAGGTAAGGAATCCAGGAATCCAGGAAAGGGGCAGGTGAGGAAATATGTTAGAAGTGAGTAGATGGAGCAGTAGAGGACAAGGAGGGAGGAGGAGGGGGAGATGGGAGGAAATCACAAAAGAGTGTTAAACAAGGGATACAGGAAAAGACAAGGTCAGAGGAGAGGTGTGGAAGTGAGGATAGCATAGGTGAGATGAGGAGTGGGGAAGGATGGGAGAAGGGTGAGGAGAGTAAAGAAGGGGCAGTAGAAGAGCAATAGGGCTGAATGATTAAAAAATCCTGCAGGGGAAAAAAAACATTAAGATATTTTTGCAATATATGTTACATGTTAACCAAAATCTTACATAAGTTCACCAAAGATATGCAGATTTTGACTCTACGTGTAGGAAGAAAGAAGCAAAGTAAGATCTGCTCTCTCAGAATTGGTAATTCACTGTGCAGGCAGAGCTTCCCTGTGAAACCACTAACACATACAGTACGTTAAAAAATCTGACTTAATTATATTATTTATGATGATGATGGTCCTGACTGTATGTCTTTTAGAGAGTAGAGGAAACAACACAGCCGAACAGAACACAACACGACAGAGAGATGGTTTCGAAGCATAAAGGGAGCCAGGGAGTGTTTAGGGACCAGTGACAGCTCCACACTGAGATGGCTTCTGTTTCAAAGAAAGATCTGAAAGAGCAGTCCAAAAATATCTCCACAGACATATGAACAAGCTGCTTTTAGTTCATGGATCAGTCTTGGAACCCACCGACAATCAGCTTCTGGGATCAATGTCCAATGTTTCGGGGCTTCTGGTGAACTTAGCGGATCTCCGGATAATGGATAATGTATATTCAGGCCAAGGCTTCCTCTTCACAGGCTGGTAATTGTTTACAGTCCAATTAGCAATCTCATAACCCATCGGCAATCGCCTGATGATTATTTTTAGTGCAGATACATTTATGAAAAGCTAATCTCTAGGGTTCCAAGATTGCATTTTGCGTTCAGCCTCATTTCGCTTTCCACACGGACTGTTCACCTGCATGCAATCAATTCCCGCTCAAACGTGATTGGTCAATACTACTTGCATTATTGACCAATCATTATCTACAGACTACAAAAGGAAACCACAATGCTTCTTCTTGTCCCTTGTCGCCTACACATTCGCATTAATATGCAAATATATGTTAATGTTCATAATTCAGGACCATGGAGAGTCCTCAGAGGCAGTCTGATTCCTAGCAATGGCAAGTTTTTAACTAAATGGAGAGATGATGTGGTTTCAGAACCATGGACAGCTCTAACATAATTCAACATAGCTGCTTGTAGTTTGTGGATGGAATTAAACAGGTTGATTAGGATTCAGAGCTCCTTACAGTCCCAGGAGCAGTGTAACAGAAACTCAACTCAGTGGTGAGGTTTAACTAATCTTCAGCATATTGGAGAGATCCGACGTGGGTTCAGAACTTGGAGAGCTCTAACATCATTGTAGTGCCATAGTGAGCTCTAGACGGTTTAAGCACCACGGAGAGCTCCAATATATGCTCAGTGCCAGTGAGCTCCTACATGGTTTTAGAACCATGTGGTGATCCAGCATAGCTTTTTGTATTTTGCAGTTAGATTAAAAGAAGATGACCAGAATTCAAGACCAATGGCATTCTAATAGAGACTGATCTCAGAGCTGAGGTCTGACATTGGTTTCAGTTCCATGGGGAGAGTAGATATAGTTCAAGGAACCGTAAAGAGTAATGGTTAGGTAGACAGTAGGGTTGAATATGGGATTCAGGATCAAGAATAGCTCCTTAGATGCTTTCTGAGGGACACAGTAATAACAACCGATATCAGTGCTGAGGTCTGACATAGGCCCATGGAGAGCTCCTGCAGACTTACTGAAAGAGCTACACGGCTGAGGGCAGATCCATGAAGTTTCTGACATGCTGACTGCAGTTTCAAGTGCCATATGAGACTGGCGAGCCTGGACAAAGTGTTAGATTTGTGATTGAACTTTAGTTCATACAAAGAGTCATGTAGTACGGATGTAGTCAGGCTGTGTTTCTTTTCATTTGAAAGACATAACCAGCCTCGCTTCAGGAGTATCAGCGCAAGGGTGCATAGAAGCTGGACATCCTGGACGTTCTCCATTCCATCAGATAGCCAGTGGTTGTGTTTGCCTGTCCCTACCTCAGGAGATGAAATTAGCTTTCAGGGTTGGTGTAGTCAGTGGAGAGAGTATGTTCTGCGGGTTTAAACAGGCATGTTAGTGAAAGTCCTGCCTGCTGAGTTGCTATTGAGCAAGACACTACCACCTTCAGAGTCAGTGTTTTGCAACTGAGCCTGACTTCTCACTTAACCCTCCCACCTCTGGAGAATATCTGTAGTAGAATCAATAACTTATGTGACCATTATTATTGTGGTTTCAGTCCATATATACTTCGCCATGAACTGTAATCTATTTTTTAGAATCAAAATTTTATTGGCATTTATAGGTTGCAAATGGGTTTGGACCCCCATAAGAATACAAGCCTATACTATTTAGTCTAGCTGCTCATCATTGATATAAGTCCGCTCATATGTGCTGCTTCAGGGTCATTAAAATACACAACATAATATATATGTGTATATGTTATTAGGAAACAGGCCAACGCATGTGTAAGATTATTTATTTAAATTGATTTCAGCGCATGAGAGGTGCATTTGAAGTTGCAGTGGTTTCAGGAGCTTAAAGGGAGCCTTACAAGCTGAGAAAGCTTTACAGAAAAGGCAATAGAAAACACAGAACATTTAGACTGGATGTGTTGAAAGGAAGTGTTTTAGTCAGTGTGTTTCTCTAGGTCTGGCAATCTGTCAAACTTCCTAATCCCAATTGTGGGCCTTGAATTCACTGTGTATGTTTTTTTTAGAGGAGGATGAATAGTTGTGTACATGTTATTGTGATGCAGTTGCTGACGCTTGCAAGGCAAATAAACAGTTGGGAAGAATAGGAGAGAGACGACGGTCAGGCCAGCAGATGGACGGACAGACAGGCAGGTAGGCAGACACACAGTAAACAAGAGACAGATTGACTTATAAAAGCACCAGTCATGCAGGTGGGCAGGGAGACAGACACAAAGTCAGACAGGCAAAAGAACAGCCTGGTGGCAAGCCAGCCAGTGTCATGCTGGAGTGTGATAATAGAGTGAAATGCATTAATGCGACTGGAGTGATGCGTTGTTTTGTGGCGACTATTATCATATGGAGAGCATTACAATGTGCTTCACATCCCATTAGCAGAGAGACAGAGGGAGACATCCCCACCTCCACACTTACTCTCAGCATGCTACTCTGATGTGCTTTACACCTTCTTCTACCTATGACACATTTGTTGGCTGCTGTATTTTCCCTTGTCAGACAGCACACAAAAGACCCAACTGTTATTTATAAAAAGCTCCTCCAGCAGACATCTTAAGCATCTAATCAAGTGCAAGTTGAAAAATACGATTTAACAGATGTAAAAGATTGAGGGTAATTCAATGTCGATTCAGCCTCAACATCGGGCCTATCTGTTAACCTAATAAAGGTAATAGTTCAGATTCCTTGTGCTTGGCTTTGTAACTAGTGCAAAATGAGACAGTTAAATGGCCACAAATCAAACGGAGAAGTTAAAATCAGGCCTGCTGTAACTTGTCTAATCTAGGGGTTCCCTGTGGATGGCCTAAAGTATGCCCTGATTTATCATCTATTTTCCTCTAAATAATTAGCTAAATCAATATATGCTGTATTGAAGAAGACTTGAAACCTGCGATTGAGACCATAATCCCTTTAGGAATGCGTTTATTTAGGTAATACATCAAGTGGCAAGCAAGGTCATTTTGTCATACACTTCTACACACTCGGACATTTTGTGGAGTTGCCCCTGCTGGCCATTAGGAATAATGCAGGTCTACTTATTTTAACCGTATCTCTTCAGACCTTAAAAATATTACAGACTTTATATATTACTGGCAGCTACAAAGTCTGGTAACAACTGGCACACCATCCAGCACGTCTATGATTGGACCCCTCTGTTCTTAAATCTGCTTGCCAGCTAAAAAAAGAAAACAGGCTGAAGTACTTCTAATTTCCTTTAAGGTCTTTTCTTGCTCTGCGAATTAGGTTGTTTTGATCTCTGCAAGCTGTCTTGCAGAAATGTTTAAATGTATTGCAGGCTGTTGGTTTTCCAGAGTCAATTCCAGAACCGGTACTTGTTACGCATAAAGCATTGTTATGTAACAATAACCCCGCTCCAGTGACAGATAAGCAGGTAAGAGGCCATCACAAATCATAATGTATGATTTACATTCCAGTGAAAATTCTGTATCCTGTCTGGTTAAAGAATTAATCTGTGGCTTAATCTCCCAGCCTAGAGCTATACCCCCAATCCCTCCATCTATTCACCCATCTGTTTCTTCACCCATCTGTCCGTCCAACCAACCAGCCAACACTCTTTCCTTGCCTGCATTTACTCTGTAAATTTCTTTACTGCTTTCTTTCCAGAGATTCTCAGATTGGTTCAGGGGAAGATCTGTTGCAGGTGTACTGTTTTCTACTGAAGACATTATATTGAGTTAAATTGATGACAACTATTTGTATTTCATTCTTTGGGCCCACGGTCCTTCTAATCAGCAGATTTACTTTCTTTCCGCTGTCACTTGCTTTGCTTTGGATCATAGCAGCAGTGTTGTGCCAACAAAACAAAAATACTACAATACAACTGCAGCACAAAATACACTTAAAATCACTGCAATTTAGATAAATTCCTCCCTAAGCACAGAGAAAGGCCATGTATATTTATAATTTCATCCCATTTTAGAATAGATCTTTTTAGTGTAAAGAGGTATTACATGCTGCTTACTTTGAGACTCCCTGTTTCTATTATGATTAGGTGTCACTGTAAAGGTACTATAACTAGATTCAAAACCAGTGTTAGGATTGGTTATGAATTTCCTGTTTGAAATGAATGGTTGTCATCATTTTATTGTTTTTACCCAGTCTTGTAATATCAACAGTTTGTTTTTAATCTCAAAGGACACAGAAGTATGCCGCAATACTGTGATAAAGTGTTAATTTATTTCTCCTTTGTCCTTCTCTCCTCCCTCACCTCTCCTCCTCATGTTTTGCTTCCAGTTTATTTTTGTAAATTCTTTAGTGATAAAGCCTTTTCTAAATAGACCACAGAAGTGTGACCTAGATTTCTGCCCAAATAAGGGATTGCAGTTTCTTTGCTTTGTCAGACTACTGGAGAAATTAACAGTGGTGTAAAATGATCGCTTCTAACATTGCCTGCAATCTAGACACTTGTTTTTCCAGGTGTCAGGGTTTCATATGGATTCCTTTATTGTTGAGGTGGTCAAGGACCAATTTTTAATTAAATTGCAAGTCACATGCATGGGCAACGTTGTAGCATGAAGGAATAGAGTGTTTTTAACAATGAGTCACTAAGACATCATTATCTGTTTTTATTGTAGCACTGAACCGATTAATTGACTAATCAGAAAAATGAACAATTGTGATAATCGATAAATTATTTAAGCCATTTATAAAAACAAACATTCTCATGTTCCAGCTCCTCAAATGTGGGAATCCCTTAGGGATTTGGACAGTGTATTGGACCAAAGAAGCAACCTCCAGTTGTCACCTTTGGCTCCTAAGGACTTGTTATGAACATTGTTCACTATTTTGATGTTTTGTACTGTAGATTAAACAATTATTCAAGTAATATAAAAACAACAGTAGATTACCCTTTAGCCACCTAGTGTTCTGCCTGCAGGCTGCTACATGCTATGAAAAGTTAGACTACACGCTGCTATTTGGATGTTATGTTAATTTTCAAAATTAAACTCTTTCATAAAACAATACAGCTATCATTGGATTTTATGGTAGTTACTGTATATACATGTTTATGGTTGGTTTGGTAATGTATACAACAAAATCCTTAAAAATATGTATTCTGGCAGTTCACCTTATATTTAATTATTGAAAACATAATGCTCAAATTCATTACAATGGTGCAACAATTAGAAACAAACAAAGAAAATACATCCATTTGTTTAGGTAGACAACCACATAATAAAGGGGTACTTGATAATAATAATAATCACCAGTAGCAGGACTAGAAAGACACATACTGTTCTTAAAGAAGAGAGTAATTGGGAATCCACAGTTCCTTATTGATATACAGTAAGTAAAAAGTAAACTAAACCAAACATGATCAGTGAGCTGCCGTAACATCAACACTTTAGTGCTTTTTTTCATTTTTCCAAAAAAATCTTTCTTGTCCATCCTCTGTGCCTTAGTGACTTTCTTTG
>NW_024043196.1:0-37206 GCF_014851395.1 Micropterus salmoides | reverse complement strand
TGGGTAAAATAAGACACTTTTCCAAACACAAAAATGGTGGATTAAATAGACGCATCCAACTTGTTCTGGTCTATTGTGTAGCAGAAGGGAGTTACAAAACACAATTTCACACTATAACTTGTTATATTGTGACAATAAGCATCAAATGTATACAGAAAAGATCCAAGAACATGGTACAAGATGCCAAAAGAAATATTTAAGAGCAAATATCCTACAACGGGAGGAGGCCGGGCCCAATTCATGTCAGATTCAGGATAGCTTCCTTGGGCAAACGAAACCGACCGATGAAGTCCTCATTGTTGTATATTTCTAGTTCTCATCTCAGCTCTCTCCATATCGTCAGCAAACCACAAATCATGAGCAATCTTCCCTTTTTTTTGTCTGTTTGTAATGTAACTCATTTTTACTGGTGGTTACCAAGGTAACAAAGGTTAGCCTGGGCGTGAGGTGTCTAATTTTTGTGGTCAAACTTAGTCACTGTTTATTTTGTGAAACAATCTAACTTGCATTAGACTAGTCTGTGAGCACTATAGACCAGTCTGAAATGATTTGTGAATGCGGCCCCTGAACTTTCGCTGTATGCCTTAAAATGGAAATAATATTTTTGATGTGGAATTTGTTGTGAAAAGTCACAACTCTCACTCAGAACTCTCACTCTGAATAACATCAGTGAGTCTTTCTAATGGCCAACACGCTTAAATGTAATATAAATACCAAAATCTTGTGTAAATAACCCCCCACACTGTGGTCGGAAAGTCGGCGGTTCGATCCCCGGCTCCTACAGTCTACATGTGGAACTGTCTTTAGGCAAGATGCTGAACCTCATATCGCTCCCAAAGGATGAGCCATGTGATTTTTGTGATGTCCCGTGATGTGATTTCTTTCAGCTGATGAGCAGTTGGCACCTTGCAAAGCAGCCTGTCATCAGTGTATGAACATGTGTGAATGGGGTGAAGATATTGGTGAAGTGCTTTGAATGGTTGGAAGACGAGAGGTGCTGCACAAGTACAGTCCATTTACCACAACGGCCTTGGAAGCGTTACTAAGACCCGACATGTTGATTTTTTCCCCCCCTTTATATCCTCTGCTGTGCCTTGGATTAATGAAGCCCTTTAAAATGAAAACTAACATTGGACATCTGGTCATGAAGCTACTGACAAGGCGGAAAGTTAAAAAAAACAAAAACATTTGCATTTGATTTTCGCCCCAACAGTACTGATATCCAACCTCAAAGAATATTAAAATTAACAGGGAACATATTTGTTTTTAGTGGGATCTGAACTGGTGACATCAGGGCCTCGTGCCAAATCTCCATGAATCCACCCAGAGCTTTGAGCATGCTTAAGCAATCATGACCTGGCATAAGGTCCATGTACGTAATCAATTATTCATTTGGAAGGTGGGGGAAAGTCAACCCATCTGCTGAGAGGAGCAGTCCTGGCTGAGTTATTGAGCTGTAGGCTGTCCGCTGTTTAATAATGGTCCAACTATGTATTGCTCTGTAGCAAGGACCAGTCGCAGTCAATCAATTTCAAATCACTGCCTTTTGAAATGTAAACCAATATGGCAACTGACAAATAACAGCAGTCTTTGCTTTCATTTTGGTACTGATTGAAAATTTCCTAACATGCAATCTTGAAGGTTTCTTTTCAACTGCTGCAGACATCGCTCACATCGAATCTGATTAACAGACTTTCCTGAGCAAACGAGACACAAATCTTGAACCTGGAGATATTAGACTGTGATTTATGGACATGGCAAAGTATACCCGGGGGGGGGGGGGGGGAGTATTCACTGAAATCCTGTATTAGTCAGGGATCGGGTTTATGTAGATGTTTAATAATATGCCAGATAAAATATGATAATTAAAATAAGTTGATTAAAAGAAGATCTACTTCTACTGATCTGGCGCACTCACTCTGGAGCTACACACACTCTAGAGGTTGTGACTAGCATAATGCAGTCACCAGTGCTGGTACTGTATATACTTCACTGATTTATTAAACGCTTCCAGTTGAAAATGAAACATTTTTGACATTTTAAAATGTGCTCCCAGAATAATGTTGCACCTTGATTATTACTGTAAAATACAAGTTAAACGGTGCCATCTTCAAAGACCTTGTTAAAATTCTTTGCATAAGTAGCTTCTTGGAGGAGCTGAATTCCCAAGTCCCAGCTCTCCAATGCCTTACAACTGAGATATTGCAGTATTGCATGAAGCACATATGTTTTCTGGAGTGTCAGTGATGCCGGAGGACAAAAATTCCTTCTCAACTCTACTACCTCTACCTAAAAAGGTAAAAACGGTACTGTGATGCCATCTAGTGGTGAATTGGCTAACATACACTACAGACTATTGGACTTCAGTTACTTTACAGCCACAGTGATGACATGGTAACATAACATTCATCTGCTCACTCAATTAACAGTGAAAATGTCTTTTAGGCAACAGTTACATATTAATAATTTATTGTTAATTAAATGAAGATTGAAAAATAAAGGGCATTCATAACTACCTGTCCGCAGATGGAATTACTGCTTTTCTTCTTTTTAACTTGTGTATTATCAAATGCATATTTATGTTCACGTCTCCAGTGCAGTGGTAATAAATTGGTCTTTGTCACAGTTTGAAAGTCACAGGTGTGAAGAATAAAATAACTGATTCCATTTAGTTCCTTCAGTTTCAGAGTCCTGGTTTTGTTCATGTTGGCTCACTGTCATCAGATATTAGTAACACCTGTGCCTTTCCTACTATGACAAGTCAAAACGTCTGCTGTAACAGAACAATATAAAGGATGTATAAAAAGATGTACATTACCTACTGTGGACCCTTTCCACCTTGTTCTTTAGTTAATTAGGTCACAGGTTATACAGTACTGTATATACACTACTGTATTTTTATGTTTTTCCCCCTAGTCAGAGATGTGTTCCCTGACTCTTGCAATGCAAAAGTCTATATTCCACATTATTGAAAAGTAAATATACAGTAAGTAAAGAGCTGTCTGTTTTTTTTTTTTTTTTAAAGGCAGGTAATGTTATTGTTAAACATTCGATAGAACATCAATGAAATTCAACCAAAAACAATTCAAGACTTACTTGCTGCTTATTTCATCCTACTGTACGTATCAAAAGCTAGTAGATCTCACACTGTGGTCTGTGATGCTGTCAAATGTTTGGGGTTGAACCAGTAATCAATAACTGTCAGAGAGCCGACTGTGACGACTAAAAGGAGTGAATACAGGTTTCACATCATCTTAATTATCTCAATAGTTCTTCACTTAAAAATGTTACAACACCATCACTGTGGGCATCTGATTGTCAAACGAGCAAATGTAGAATCAGTCTGATTTCTTTGTAAATTATGATTTGTAAATTAAAATTCCCACAGGATTTAGAACAGAACTGTGAATTTATACGATCTGAGAAAACCATATGAACTGTTCTGAAAGGCAAGTTTATCCTTTATACTTAAGTGAAAAATAAATGAATTATGCCAAGTCAAAAAAGCTCTTTGTTTAGTACCGCACTTCATTAGATGACACATGGCGACACTGGCAAATAAACCCAGATGCAGACTCACTTTAAAAAAAACATTTTGAATACAAAGCCCTCTGCTGATGCAATTTTTTACTGATCTAGATACTAGACCTAATACTGGTCCAGAGCACAGTTGTAAATCAGATTGTCTACTCTAGCATTGCATGAATCCAGCTGTTATCACAGATAACATCCTCTGCAGTAGTAAAAAAACAACAAAAACAATGAAAAACAACTGAGTCCTACTGTAGCAAAGCTTTACTTAACATTGGTTCAGGTATCCAGAAAAAAAGTTTATATAGAAATTGCATTAGAGACGTCAGAATCTCAGTTCAATCAGTGATACCTTTCCTACTTCGTTTGTAATTAGAAAACACCTCAATGCTGAAATCTTCTCGGTGTGTAGTAACAATACTGCCAACGCAATTTCCAAAAAAATATATATAAGACTACTTCATATCTACAGCCAGCTGATGCCATTATACTGACAATACTTTATAACTGTACGCTAACACACTTTTGGACATCATGTAATATTTGAACAATTACACTGAGTAGTAGCATAAATAACCGTCACTGCTAAGAAGACATTATAAAACAGTCAGCTTCCCTTGTTTGAGACAGAAAATGATAACATAACAATGAAAAAACTACAGACATAACTTGAATAATAGTCCAGACTTAGTGATTGAAGTGGGGTACTGAGATAAAAAATAAAATAAAATGCTATCTTTTAAGCAGATGTGATATTCTTCATTGACAACTCACAAAATGTAGAATTAGGCCTCAAAATGTACAAAATCAGCTTTTAACGTTTTTCTCAAGTTTCCTCCAGTCATAAACTACATCAGCAACTGTGAATTTAACAAGTTGTAAAACTTTTCACACTGTGGCTTCTTGTCCAGCATTCTCAGATGAGACCATTTGAATACATTCATTTCCATAATGCAGGGCAGCAGCTACAACATGTTAATACCAGGAGCCACGTTCTATAAGGGTCACAATACTGTCTATGATGGCTTCAGATAGCCAGTTAAGTAATGCAAAAACTGGGACCACAGTTAATTTCAACCGCTTGTCACATTTACACAGCTGATTTAGAAGATAAAATTAATGTGAATGAAAAATTGCCACATGTGGAAGAAGACAAAATGTTAAAATTTCATATTATTGTAGACATGTACATAGAGAGAAAAAAAATAACTTTCATTACTGACAATCCCTCATGATGCTGGTACCAAAACGTGTGGAGGAAAAAAAAAGAAGAAAAAAAGTACTGCGATGGGCAAATTAAAACATCAATAAAGATAAAAATTAAGAGCAGGGTAATAAAAACATCAGTTGTCCTCCTTTGTCAAACGTTCTTTCAAGGTCCAGTGTTGCAAAGATAATCCAGTGAAGGTTTCATATCCAGTGGCTGCCAACAGACGAGTTTCACATTTTCTATTGACTGGGTTAACAAAAAAGGATTGTAGTGTGCTACGAGGACAGTGCAGCATCATATCCGCATGTTTCATCGAGTCAAGTTTTTTTTTATCTCTTAGAATAAAGATTTTAAGCGTCTTTCTTTTTTGTAGATTTCTCTTTTTAGTCCTTCATCCAGTGTACCTCAGCAGCTCTACATGCTGTGTAATCTGTGTACAGAAAAGCTCATAGTAGCAGGGATCCAGTGGTGTGAATTACCAGTGATAAAACAGCACCATTCAAAAAAACAGGGGGAGGAAAGCAGCACTAGAAGAGACAACCTACCCTTTAAGTCATAAGCCAGCGGTGGATGCTGTTATGCTACGCACCTTACAGTGTCATGAGATTGTAGTGTGTCAGTCCCAACCCAAACTCTGTAGCAACCAAGTTGAACAACAAGACTTTTCATCTACAAGGAGTTGGTGCTAGTTCTCAGAAAGGTGTGGTTGACTGGATGGATTATGCAAATGGGAGGTCAATGACAGAGAACTCAAACAGGAGATTCACAAGTTGGGTGTTCTTAAAATGTTTCTTAAAATTCTTAAAATACTGGAGTATTTTACAAACACTAGGCTTTGTGTCATGTTATCATGAAAAACTGTATCATAGTCCTATTATTTTCCTGTTTACTTAGTTCAGTTTGTTCAGTATGTGTTTGTGGTGCTTGTAAGCTGCCTCTTCCCTGGTTCAACTTTCCTCTTAGCCCTCAGTGTTCAGCACACCTGGCCCAGCTTGCTTGTGTGTGGATGGGAGGGGGATGGGTGTGATGAGGTGAGGTGAGAAAGCAGTCAGGGAGGCCGACAACGTTGGCTGCTCCTCATTCCTCCATCAGAGCTCAGTGGTCAGGAGACCTCTGGGTTTGGCTCCATCCTCCGAGGCTGGCTGCTGACCCACAGTGCTGTGGGACACAGGAGAGGAACGAGTCAGAAAGACCTTTCATGTTGATGACCATGTTTACGAGCACATTAGCCCTGCAAAATACCATTTTAAAAAGATTGAATCTATTGCTGCATTCATAAAACACACAAAACCCCAAATGTCATAAAGAACAGAGATAAGATATCCATCACATGGTTGAGGTGCATAGCTGACGCTCTACGTACGCACGTTCTTAGTTGTAACTGTGTGAGTCACAGTGCAATACTGATAATCACATTATTTAGCTCTGTGTGCATGAGTAATTATGTATAAAGTTTGTTCTCTTCTCAAACAGTTTCCAATAAGACAACTTTGTGTTACAACAGGCTTCATCAGAAATGTTGCACCCTTTCTGTACTTATCAGGGACTCCTCTCCAGGATGAGCTGCTTCTGCAGAAACAATGTCGAAGCCTCAAAGTGAGCTCATGATTTCTCAGAGTAGCAAGGCCAAGCAGCGAGTTCCAAGCGATTCAGTCCACCTCATACTTTTATGCATTACGGTTTCAGCTCCAGGAGACATTTTCCTGCTCGATCAGCAGGGGTCAGCATCTACCAAGCTTGCTTTACAAATTGCTTCACATCTCAAGAATTTTACCTGGCGGAGTTGGTGTTACGTGCGTGAGCGAGGTGGGGGAGGGCTGGGGTGAGAGCTGCTCCCCCATCTGCAGGGAGAAGAGGGATGACCTTAGCAGGGGGGTCAAGGTCGAGCAGGCCGTTAGTAAAGGCGCCAGGAGGCTGCATTAGAAGGGGATGAGGGAGAAGGAAGGAGGTCAGTGTCTATATAGCCTCTACATCAGCCATAGTGAACAGCAACTATGCAAGTGCATATAGGAAAAATGGCAATGGCATCAACTGTTTCAGAGCATTGGACAAAACTTTAATTAAATACACATCAAAACCTAAAACATTTCAGAAGAACCTGTGGGGGGAGAAACAACCCGGGCCAGATAGACAGGTAGACAGCTGAACAGGTGAAAACAGATGACTCACAGCAGCTGCAGGAATGATCCAGCGAGGTGTGATGACCGGTTTGGGCTGCTGCACTGGTGGTAGCTGGAAGATAAACAGAAGCATGTTGTCACACTCTGTCGACCGTACCAATGTATAAGAGTGCATTCACCCATGTTAGCTGTTACGCAAATAGATCACAAGTCTAGTTCCAAACACAAAACTGCTAAAAAACTGAATTACATAAAGCACCAAATTAAGTGTCATTTTCCCTTTCAGTTTCACCTGCCTGTCCACTAAAGCCTGGTAGTGTTGCAGCCATGTTCACACACTGTCAGGGCTGCAGACTTGGGTTTGACATTTCTGAATGAGGGTAATTAAGTAGTGTTATTTTCGTCAGACGAAACTAAATTAAATATATCCGTTAAGGACCTTTTTCCCCCTGACTAAAACGCGACAGCGACAATGTCCTTAAACGCTGGCCTTGACTATATTAACACGCAATATTGTTGACGAAGAATGACACCAAAATAAAAAAATAAAAAAAATATTAATAAAATCTCTCTCTTCTTTTTCTCAGTATAATGAGGAGACAAAATATTACAGGCCGTATATTCTCCGACTGGGGCGACGCCAAATATCTAAGCGCCTCTTTCTCCCTAGCATGTTCGGTTCATCTCCAGAGTGCCTAATTATATCAGACGGCAAACAATGTGGTTATATGATTTTTGGAAAAAACAACTACGAACTTGAAGCAGCATATCAAGGCTAACCACCTGGGAATTGACATAAGTTAATATCACCTTTGCAATAAAAATGAGAACTAAACTAATATTCGAATCATATATCATAAAATCCAGTACCTCCCCTTCTTAGTATTCTTATGTGAGCCAATAAAGCCTGTTTTTTGCAAAGGTTAAATCATTAAATTACAAATCAACAAATCATTGCAGGAGTTCTACAGTAGGGTAAACCTTACCACAGGAGTTGGATCTGTGAAATCGATCAGGTTTTCAGACAGTGGGGCGGTCTTGTGCATGTCACCTTCCTCTGCTTTAACCTGCAGAATGACATAGTCATTCAAAAGACACAACACAAAAGAAACCTATACAAATTCCCCATTTCATTGCAAATGTAATTTAACTATCAATTATATTTCAACTATTCACTGTCATGTTACCTTTGGTGCCGTGCTGTCGCTGGCAGATTCAGAGGGCATCTTGGGAACACCAGGGTTTAAATCTTCAGCTAGCCTCTCCGCACTGATGAAAGTAACGAGAAAAACAAATGAGCCATGGACAGAGAATTTTAGCTTTCTGTTCAACCTAATGTGGAAATTTATTTGAGGTTCCCCATCCTTGAGATAGGGTGGTATAAAAAACATTTGATTGGATTTTACCTTTATGGTAATTTTCTTGTTCATATGATGAAGACCATTACAACCGCACAAAAATTGTTTTGCACAACCAACAATCCAAAGGAGGTATTTTTACAATGGTACTAAACAAAGAAAAGCTGGATGCTTGCAAGAAAGTTTTTTCTTGATTGACTAATTCGTCAATAAGTTTTTTTGTTTCAGCACAGCAAGTGATTCTATATTTTCCAGACTGAACAGTGTGAGCATTTACTGCATGGATGAGGCTGTATGGAACATACAGCCTTTGTGAACTTTCTGGTAAAGCGTCTCTATGTCTTTTTGTACCATCCTACTGTAAACACTTATTGAGCAGGGACGCCAGCAGTATCCAGGCAGAACTCAAGTCATGTGACTCACACACACACACATACACATTGGTGGAAGATGCCAACAGATGTCAGCAAAGAATAAGAAACGCGTCAGTGTGAAATATTGTGTTATATATTTCTTAATGGGAACGCAGGCCTATATAAGTGTCTGTAAGATGAAATTACACAGCAAGGACACAGGAACTGTGCCGGTAAGGTTGATGCCACTGATGTAAAAGCAGTTGTGCACCTGCCTGTGTGTTATCTGAGTGCACCCTGGTTTTTACTCTAACCTTATTTTTCATATTCTTGCTATTATTACATTATTTATTTCTTCTTAAGATCTGAATGGTTCTTTGTTCCTGCTCTCCAATCCGAACAGCCAAAGTAGGTAAAGTGAATGTAATCATTATACAAGGTGTGCTTTAAGTTATTGGCAGAGTCAACTGTACAAGCTTACTGCATCCTAATCTGGATAGTATAGAAATAATCAGTGACAAAACTTGTGTGTGAAGGATTTCCTGAAGATGCAGATTGTTATTTTGAAGAAACGTAGGTAATTTTCATTACATTTCATTTTCATTCAACCCACAACTTGGCTAGTTACATTATTTGCTGTGCCGTTGTTCGCTCTATATCAAGGTATTTGTCATGGTACTGGATTACTCCAGAATCACATTTCCCACCTTTAAAGTTAGATAAAAGAGGAGGGGAAAAAAGTGTGTGTCCTCACAAAAGGATTAGGAATCTGTAGCTAAGATTCCCTCCTCCGCTAATCTGTCTCCAGTTTCTGTCTTGCTTTCATTAAGCAGCCACAGTAGGAATAATGAATACATTCAGATAACCTCGAGTGTCCTTTTCACATACAAAGTAAAACCTGCACACAAAAGCATCGAGTACATACAGACACACGGACTGACCTGGTTCCTGCCGATGAGACCAGTGAGGATGGCTTGAGCAGGTCCCATGAGTCTTGGATGTCAGGGCGACTGCTAACGGACAGTGATGTGTTACTGCCCATTCGCCCGGTACGCACCTTCAACCTGAAAACAGACATACATATATTCAATTTCTGCCAGTGATTTGGTGCCTCTACATAATGTGCTTTTTCTGCATGAAATATTTAAGTATAAGTAAAATCTCCTCACAAGTAACATAGAAATTCAACATTAATCAAGAACTGAATGGGGGACTGAGAAAATGGTATCTTTTAAATGTTTATATATATTTTATATTGTGACAATATAATGCGGCTCATTTCCACTGACTGCTTCTGATGTAAGACAGACAGAGGCTTGCTTGTAAGGATGAGCTGTAAGTGATGTAATGTTGTGAGCTATGCTAATAATCCTCATGAATATTCAAATAGTTAATCAGCTCTTGCAGCAGGGAGCCCTGTGGTTGGCTGAGACAATGTGTTGACAGTTGGCATGACTCAGGAAGATGGAGGAGGAGGGAACAGGCCCAGTTAAAAAGACAATAGAGCATTAGTGACAATGGCTTCTCCTCCTGTCTATGTGCGCTCTGTACTGACTGGCTGTACTTATGGTTTAAAAAGGAGAATACTGAGTATGATGCTGAAAAAACTATAAATATTTTGCATTGTTTAGAATCTTTAGAATTTTAACATTTGGTTTAAGAAAATGTGATTGTTTACAATAATTAATCACAATAATTCTTTATCTTCAGAATGTACTCTAATAATGAGGTATTACAGTATGTGGTCATACCTGGCAGAAGCTTCATGCAAGTTACAATTTTTATCTCCAACCATTACAACTTGTTCCTCCAGAGATCCCTACACAGGGGAGCAGGGAGAGAGAGGTACATGAATAGACAGAGGGACAGAGGGGTAGGTGACAAATACAGCCATCCATCTCCATCTCAATTGATAGCACAGTACCGTCACAAATACGACATTAACATGGATGTTTTTCAGATTACGATATCCTTTAGCTGTGATGATTTAATTCTGCTGTGAAACTTAAGCCCACACGGTTCGTGTAAACTCTAACGGATGTCATATTAAAAGGAGTGGAGAGGCTAGAAAGTCAGACGGCCTAGGCTACTATACATAAATATACTTGTATTTCAATTTCCTAAGCCAATCAAAAGCATCAAAAGGTGGGAGTAACAAGCACTAAGAGTGCTCTTATTAAAAGTATTTCACCCAAAAAAGTTTTCAAATAATAATAAATAAAAAAAATTCAAAACTACAAAATAATCATGGACCAATTAGCTAACTTCAGTTTTACTAAAGTTTTAGTTTATTTGCCAAATCTGCACATCACCAATCTGGAAGGACAGCTGCAGTCATTTTCCAGTTTACTATTTACTACTTTAACAAACTGATATATTTATTAAGTTATGAGCCAAAGGATAAACAGTGCAGACCACGAACCACAATGCCCCTGGTTCAAGTCCAGTCGGGGACCTGTGTTGTCATTTCCCCATCTTTCTCCCCTATGAGTTCCTGTCATCTATCAACTCTATAATATAGGCTAAAAATGCACCAAAAATATATCTTTAGAAAAAATGATTTGTTAAAGCAAGAGTAAAAATACTGAATTAGTAATTATATGACTAATGAAAAATATTTGTACTATCTAAGGTTTCTTTTTATCCTTTTCTCAGTTTTCGTCCAGCTTTGTGGGGTCTGTTAGTCACCTTGAGGGCAGCAGCCTCGGCTTGTGCTTTCAGGATGTTACTCTTCAGATCCTCTGGGGTGCGCAGTGGAGTGACGACTGGACTATTGCCTGTACTGCTCAGACCACACTTCTCTGTGATCTTCACCACATCCTCCTGTTGGAGCATGGTCAGACGGGGCACACACATCCCATTCAAAAAATAAATGTATTAATACATTTTTTTTTAAAAGAAGAGAAAAACATGGTTGTTACTGAACTGTAATACACGCTATGCTGCCTGTACGGTAACTTCTCTATGCTGGGGCTTGGACCAAACAAAACATTTGTTACTATTCTTACTACTACTACTACTACTATACCCACCAGATTGTTCATGGCCATATTGACATTGATGTTATTCCTTGGAGCAGCCAGAAGCGGACTGCTCTCCAACGCCAGCTGCTTTAGACGAGACGCTGCTTCTAAAGAGATACAACGTTAAACTTAAATACACACTCGCATACAACTGCATTGTAACCTGTCAATGTATGCACAATAAGAAAAATACATAACATTATAATGAAAATACAAGTAATATATATATTATGTACCCCTTTTTACTGTATTTCTCCAGAAGTTATTTTGTTTACTTACTAATACATTTACATTATTAATATAATAACAACAATGATAATTATTTTTATTATTATGTTATTATCATCATCATCAATAATATAACCAGCTCTGCAGGTTAAATAACTTAAAGTGTAATAGGAGCTTTACTGCATTATCCTGCAAAATACACATTCATACATACTAGGGTTATCTTATCTTCTGAGCCTTGCAACAAAATTTACTATATCCTGTTCATTGTCACTTTGATTTCACTTTGTGGTATGTTTGCTGGGTTTTCAGGAGCCTCACCAGTGAGGGGGAGAGGATCTTCCCTGGTGACACAGGGGGAAGCAGCGTAGGCGTTGCTTGGTCCGGCCTCATCTAAAGCAGTCACTGTGGGAACGACAGGAGCACTGAGGACATCATCAATGCACGTCTCCATCAGGTCAGCAACCATGGGCATACTAGAGGCAGAAGAAACAGACAAGAGGGAGATATAATGAGTGGCAGATCAAGATAAGATTATTATTAAAAATATTTATTTTTAAATATAAACATGTAGGAGATGCAAGTGTTACAACACAAGAATTCACAATTATACAGCTGTACAACTTACCTGTGGCATCCATAAGATATGACCTGACTCTGCAAAGATGGCAAAGCTGGCCCATGATGATATATCAAGACATTTTATAATAACCTCCAATAAATTAAACTGAAATAAACAAAATATAATTCAAAAATGAATTTTCATTTAGGTTACTGTATTTGGAAAAACATTTGAAAAAGAAAGAGTTTATGTAAAAGAATATGTACATATGAAATATTAAATGATTTATAAAGAAAATCATGTAGTTTCTGGTTAGGCGCTCCAGTGGGTCTGGCAAGTATAGCATGCATTTAAAAAAACCAAATAAACAAAAAAGGTCTGTCATCTGTCCAAAAGGAAGCAGCCCTAAAATTAAATAACATTGCCCAATACATTCTTCATAAGAGCTAAAGAAGCAAGATTCAGCCCATGGAAATACTTCTTCAAAAGCAAGCAATAACTTTTCTGCGAAATAATGTGGCGTAATATCCTCTGAATTTGAAGTGACCTGAAGCAAACATCTGATACATGGATTTTCGTGGAAGCTCCTCCAGCAGCCTAGTAATTGCCTCATATTCCTGTAGCCTCAAGACACAGTGAAATATGAGAAGTGTGTATATATATTTTACTATATACTTCCTGGAGAGAACAGGAGCTAAAGCACACCACACAAAAACTGTCAAGAAAAGTACAATGCTTTGCCCAAGCACTCAACAACAGCCCGGTAATCTTTCTCGAACAACATATATACACTGTAGCGTAAGACAAGTCAACAGTAAGCCTGTCTTTATTCTCTGAAATGATTTTCAACATACAGTTCAGAAAGATATATCCTTTGGTCACAGTTGTAAACATTTTACTAAACAATATTAATAAATCATCTTCATTGGTTGAGCTGTGCAAGAAAACAGCTGTACGGTGGTGTAGTTGAAGTGTGAAGGAAGCATCCAGTGAATATCAACGCCCTTAGGCCCCGATCAGACAGAAAGTCTTTTGTTGCGGTTGAAAACGTGAGGTGCCTTTTCGGTTGAATTTGGAAAAGAGCAGTGCGCTGCGTTTTTTTATGTGTTGTTGCCAAAAACATCTTCTTTAAAAAAAAAATTAAAAATAGACCAACGGAGGGCGCTTGCTCTGGCATTGTTTGAGGGTTTAGAGGTGAACAAACACGCAGGACACAGGAAACAGAGATCCGTGTGGGTACATGAGACCCTCAGAAAGGGGAGACACCACTGGTAGTACCACCAGTTGGTCCAGGAGCTTCGTCTTAATGATGGTCGGTTCAAGGCTTATTTTAGGATGAGTCGGTGACAGTTTGTTGCCGTCGGACAATCCAAGCAACTGTAAACTTCCATTACCACAACTGAGGGCCAGTCTCTCCATTCATTTGATTAGACAATGGAAAAAAACCTGAATGACGTTGGGTGCTTTTCTGCCCAGAGTTGAACTTTTTAAACTTTGTGCGCTCAGAGCATTCCTTAAAAAACGCAAGGCGCAGCAGGTGCCCAAGGCGCATAAACATCCGCAAAATGCTCACTGCCAATAGAAAACTGTCTGATAGGGGCCTTACACTGCTCTTTATGTTTCAGCCAGACCCACCATTATCTTGATGGTTGGGTCATTTCAAAATAACGCTCCCAGCTGTGCCTACACCACTGCAGTTATTTTCACAAAACAAATATTTAGAGTATACAAAAACAGATAAACAATTTCCTCAGAATTTTGATTCAGTTTCGCACATTTAAATAGAATTATGCTTGTTTAATTTCTTGCAAAAAGCTGGTAGAGAAGGTCAGTATCGATTTAATTTCAGAGTTTAGAGTCCAAGATATTTTTAGGCTAGCTTAACACTGGAAGCAGGAAATGAGTTCAACACACAAAAAATGTGCAAATATAACAGATTTGGAATTTTTTTAAACACAACAGTGAAAGCAACTCTTTTCTCCTGCTTCTATTCTTTGTGCTAAGCTTGGCTAACAACCTCTTAAGACATATCTCTACACATGAGAAAGATATTGACCTTCTTTCCAACTACCCTTTAAAACAGAGCAGCAGATCCATGAAATGGGGCAAGGCAGATTAAATACAAAATAGAGCAAATCATATTTTCATATATAAAAATCATTTGATGGAATTAAAAACTTAAAAGAGAACAACAATGTTTAAAATATTATAAAAAAAACAAAACTTTTTGAGAGAATGACAGATAGGAGCAGAAGAGGACTTCATTAAACCCACCAGGAACTATACAACGTATTGTTCCCTTGCAGAGTTGACAGTGGAGTTTAATTCCTAAGCCTTGCATTGATATCATCTCACCCCAGTTAGCCAGTTTCACCATGAGGTTAAGAGTCAGAGGAAGGAGAGGGGAGAGAACGAGAGAGAGAAATAAAGGAGCAAAAGCAGGATAACTTTTCAGAATTGCCACAACAGCAATGGTCAAGGAAAAGTGGAAGGAAATGCAACGATAGACTGAGAAGAAAAGGGCAATATCAAGTGTGATGGCAGCGTGATGGCAAGCTTGGAGAGGTGTCAGTCTGTGAGGGGTGTCACCAGGCAGAATGTGTGATACTTTGAGTTTGTGTTGAGGAATGTTTCAGTTAATATGCGATGTCTGGATGTCTGCATTCACACCAAATGTGTCCTTCCATGTGGTACAGTCACTAACACAAATACCAGAAGGTTTTCATAGGTGAAGTCACTGCTGAGCCATTCCCATTTATTAGTGTGCTGTCCAATTCATGTTGGTACAGAGGGTGAGCCCGATGTCAGTTGCTCAGATCTGTGCAACTCCTTGTGGGGGACCTTTGATGAGACATGAGCAGGAAGGATGGAGGGACCTGAGGAAAACAGGGTGAAGGAATAAGGGACAAACAAGGAGGGTTGGTTGAAGAGACGGGAAGTGAGTGAGAGAGAGTGTAGGTAAACCAAATGAGAGACTGGAGGCGGAGGGGAAGAGAAGCACTGAATGAAAACAGCAAAGAGGAGAGGGAGATTGTATGCAAATGAATGAGGGAGAGAAAGATAACAGGAAGAAACAGCTGGTTTAACACAAAGCAGGGAAAGAGGGGAGGAGCAGAAGGCAGCAGACGAGAATTAGAAGCAGCGGAAAACATGAGTCTGAAAGAGAAAGGGATTATTTCTGTGTGGCTAACTTGTCTGTCTGCCCTTGCATGTACAAGAAACCGTGTCTATTTTATTTCGGACCTCATTTGTTCATTTTAAACTGCAGCCTGGCAAGAGGCATCTTGCTGGTGATAAAAACAAAAATGTGATTCTAGTGGACATAAAACAACACAAATAAAATAAATAAATAAATAAGGCTTTCGTGGTCGAGATCAGCCCGGCAGTGCCAGGATACAGAAGCCACGCAACTTATAGCACAATGCTTCTACTACACTGTACACTTCCGTGCATCTAAGTATGCTGTGACAAGTGTTGTGACATGAACACTTGAGTTAAGCGAAGTGGACTGGATGTCTCTGGGGTGTCAGTGACCTGGCTTTGCACCTCTAGCAGCAGAGGCCTGATGGCTTATGTTGAATCTGTGTTTATATATTCAGCGCTGGAGGCTGTGAGCCCAAAGCTTTTATTCATGATGACAGCTGCACTGGAAGCACAAAAAGCAACAGAGCATACAGTTTCCCATTGCCGCTGTAAAACAGTGGCTAACTTGATGATCTTTGACTAGCAGATGAACTTCCACTGACCTTTCTTCCCGACCTACATTTTCCATATAATGTACTTTCTCGTTAGCTATAGAGAATAAAATGTGATGAATTAATTCCAGTGGTAGCGATCTCACAGTTATCTCTACACTCACTTATGATAGTGTTACAGAAAATAGAGTAGCTTACAGAAATGGGAGGCAAGGGTCAGATAGAAGGCAACAGATAGAAACACAGCACTACTTCTTAAAACAGGAAGAGAGAATATAGCTGTATGGGTGATTAACATAGTAAGTAAACAATTAAAAAAAAGGACAGAGCCATTACATAAAAACATGGGACTTTTCATTCCTAAAATTGACTAAACATATCAAATTATAATTAATTTTAATAATAATAAATTTAGCATAAGCTAACATTTATCTTGTTTAGGAACTGTTTGATGCTGCTGCACACAGCTGAATAGAGAAACTCTATCCACTTACAGAAAAAACTGCACAAAATGCAATGGACTCTTTCAAGGATCTTACCCCTTTGTGAATGATCCGTCATTAATAGCAGTGATTTATATATTGCATATTAATTAGGATTTAATTGACAGCATTGGGGCATCATATCATAATTTTACATGCATGTGCGGAGAGAGACACAGAACAGAACACGCTTAAAACAAGGGAGAAAGGCATGGGAGGATAAAGAGAAGAGCACCAGGGATTAGTCTGAAATATTAGTGAAACAGTAATGTCTCTTTCAAAGCATCTCCTTATATCCACTGAGTTAGCTGTTGCCATGGGTTCACAGCATAAACAAGAACTCTGAGGTCATTTCAGTGTAAAGTCTTGTGCTGATAAAATACACAAGAACTTGCAGCACTGGTGCCAATGCTTGTAAAGCATATTTCTTTTTATCATTGGGTAAGTTTCTGAAGGCTCGACAACATTAGCTTGAGGACTACCACAGAGCAAAGTGGGCCTGTAGCTGGTAGGTCTTCTAAGAACAAAACTATGTAACCATCTTAAAAACACACTTAAAAGTGACACTAACTGGGAAGCATTTGCTGTACAGCGCAAAATTAGTGAGTTTTAAAAGGACAAAAATTGAATAAACAGTATCTTCAGCCTTTAGGATTAGCTGTTTAACCTTCAAGCAACCAAGTGTGAAAGCACAGAATACAGCATAATTAGTGTGCTACATCATCACTCTAAGCACTGGCTCTATCCAAAGTCATGTGTACACTAGGGCTGCACGATTAATCAAATCGTAATCGCGATGTCGTCATGTGCGATTACCTAACCGCAAAAAGCGTGCCATTTAATAAAATAGAAAAAGTTTGTGTGACGCTGTCTCTTCTCTGTGTGAGCTGCAGTCTGCTCATTAACCCCCCCCGCCCCAGGCTCTCGCATGTGTCCTCTAAAAACAGGTTAGCCCAAGTACAATGAGAAAAATGATTTATGAGCAGTCTGCTAGTAACTTTTAAGACAACTACCTACTATAACCCCCATTCCCGCCCTGCCGCTAATCGTTTAAAACATAGTGGGACTCGTCACCGGAGCACCGAGAGACAAGCTGGTGCTCCGGTCGCTCTGTGACAGGGACATCGTCAGCAGCTGAAGTGGTAAGACACGAGAAAACTGGGAGAAGATAACCGAGGCTTGGGATTGGCATTTACCCGTAGCTGTATCGGTGCCTTTTGTTGTTCTACATGTTCAACTTTTCAGAGCCAATGTGCTTGTCAGTTTCACTTTTCATCGCAAACTTTACAGTGTTGAACAATATGATTGACAAGTTACATAAGTACATAGCATTAACAAATTAGAGACCAATGTAGAGCCTTTTTCCTGCATAAGGATTTAATGAATAAATACAACCCACAGCAATGAAACTGCTGTAACTGGATTTAATATTCAACTAGTGGTAAAAAAAAAGGATACTACCAGTTTTATATGAAATTAAAATGAATGTAGTATTTAATATATTATTTTTATACTAGCAGTATACTATTAACTAAACATTATACTCTTTCTTTAATACTCTCATGTACAGTTCCTCCTCCAGGTTGTGGATAGAGACAGATGTACATTGAGCCGGTTGAGCCAATATTTGTTGCTTCTAGACGCCTCCTCCCGTAGAGCAACATGCTCCCCTTGGTCTGTTTTACTAGTTATTGTTATAAATATTGTTTATTGTTTAACTTGATTCAAATTGAGAAATACACATTTCAAAATGTCAGTATTTTGTGCATTTTCCTTTATAATTAAGCAAGTGAACTCATTGTACCATTTATTCCATTATAATACAATCACAAATAGCAATATTGTCCACAATAATCGCAAAATGACCTTTTCTCCAAATCGTGCAGCCCTAGCCTGTGCATCCTGGTTTTTAGGATATAATATGAATAAAAAGGTGTCCCTGACCTACAGACACACAATACTCTTTTTAGAACTGACCAGAAATGTATTTTACTAGAAACAGGATCAGCCTGAGCTTTAAACCTGAAGAGCTTTGTTCCCCAGAAGCCAGAGTAGTCTGGTCCAGAAATAAGATGTGCCTGGTTTACATGGGAAAAATACATGCAGGCAAGTAATGTTTTCTTACTGTCACACCAATAAAAACTTGAAATTTTCTTTGGCAAGTCTTTAGCATCACAGTGTCTAATGTCCATAATATGACTGGCAAGTGAACTTCCACTCATCCTCAAATATTTTTATAAAATTTTCTGAATAATAGAAGATAAGTATTTAGAGGAACAGTCGGTTTACAGGAAGCACAGCGTGACATTAAATGACACCTAGACACACTAGAACAAACCACAATCGTGAGCAGATGCAAAGCTGAAATCATAACACTGATTTATTATGACAAACACAAGATTCCCACACAGCACCCCAAATCATCACACAATTCCCTGCACCGATTAGGTTGGCATTTCATGCTGATCAAAAATGGACGGACGATAAATCACAAGAGACTGTTTAATCTCATGAAAACCCTTCTCCAAAGCCAAAATCAGAAAGCCCCTCCACTGCATAGCGATTGATTGGTTAGAGCCAGAGCAATGGCAAGGTTCAGTGTTGGATCGTACCTACCTGGTCTGCCTCCAGACAAGACCAATGTGTCCTCAGTACATGTAAATACTGGAACACACAGGGGGACATTGCAGGTTGATAACAGTGGAGGATGCATACACATTTGTATGCATATGTAAATGTACTTGTTCATTCACACACAAGCTTCACACAACACACAGAAATGCAACCATAAATCCTGGAACTGTATTTTGAGACATGAAATGGAGGTAGAAAATAAAAAAACAAACAGGTAATATGGATGGTATTGAGAAGAAGTCATCTGAGTACTACGACAGTTTTTGTTTATAAAATTAAAAGAGAAATCCTTACTGCTCTTCATCCATCTACTGCCTGCTGCCTAGGGCTGAAACTACTGACTATTTTCATAGTCGTCTAATCTGTTAATTATTTATTCGATTAGTCGACTAGTCACGATTATTTTTGTCACCCCCTAACTCTAATTAAACTATTTAACTAATTAAATATATTACAAGTGAATTACTGGTCCCCAACACACAGCCAATCTAGCTAATGTTACCATTGAGTGAATGAGGTTTACTGTTCAGAATGAACACTAGTATCAACACCAAGTGGAAACCAGGGAAGAAGACAAGACAGCATAGGGTACTCCTATAATTCAGTGATTAACTATTGCACTTAACATGTTAGCTAACACAACTAAAAGAGCGTTCTCTTAGCCAGCATCATCCATGAGAACTCAAAACCAAGAATACAAAGAACTATGGAGAGGCTGGTAACAGCCAGGCTTTATCACCCAAAACAATAAGCTTACAATCTGATTTATTGCCAAGTAGGTTTTAACTTTAAAAGTTTTAACAAAGATTTTCGCTTTGGAACTATAGAAAATAAAAGCACATTAAAAGCAAGTACTATAACCACAACTGTACACTAACAATGTAATGTCTATTTAGAATAATAAAGCAGCAACCCCCTATCATACTACTTCGGTAATTTATTTTTCAAAACTGCTTATAAGTTTAATAAGCGGAGAATGTTCTGCAGGCTACAACACGAGCCAGATGTTTCTTGATTTACTTTAAACCATTACTCAGATCAGTAATGACAGAATAACAGAGGTATGAACATTGAAACTATCTTACAGTTGTGGCCTTTCCTCTGTCGCCGCTGCTTTGTTGTTGTTGTTGCTGCAGTGGTCTGTGTAACTGGGACCAGAGGGCTCTGTGGGCGTAACTGGCAGGCCGGCTGGCACCGCTAACCCCGCGGGCGCTTGTGGAGCTTCATTTTGAGCACATTTTGGATTGGCTATCAACTTTAAAACTGCCAATATTCAAGTTCTGCACAGTTGATTCCTCGGCTCAAAACCTCCCAAAACTGTATTTAGTGATGAAGTAGCAGACAAAACTTGTAAAAACAAAAAACGTTCTGCTGTTCCTTTCCCTGTCCCCCCCCCCCCTTCTCGCAGGAATGCTTCTTCTTCGTGAGTAGTCTTACAGTCAAGCTGTCCTGACAGACAGTGGAAGCTATACTGCTGCACTGTACACTTCCTGTGGTGCTTTGCAGTTAGAAATAAACAACCAGATATGTTCTTAATCAGAAGATTGCCATCTCTCCCTTAAACTGCATCTTTGTAACGACGCGTCAACAATATTTCAAATCGACGAATTTTTATATAATCAACATTGTCGATTACGTCGACTAATCGTTGCAGCCCTACTGCTGCCTGTCTCTGTCCGTTATCCACTATCAGTCTGCTACTTGTCTATCTGCAGTCCATCTTTCTTGAGTTTGAATCTGCCACCTGCCTGAATACTGTACCGCTGTATTACAGTCTCCTGGTATGTGCTGTAGTCTACAAAAACACAGATAGACACACAACTTGAAGCAATCATCTCTGAAAACCTGAAAGTAAATAACCCTGGAATTGATGTACCCTCGCAAAACAGAGCTGAACAGCGACGTCAGAACGGACATGCAAGCACAAAGAGGAAATGTACACAACAATACTCTCCCCCTGCCTTCCCCGGTCACAGCAAGGCAGGGGCAGAGGATAAGCCATGTTAAGCCACTCTCATGGCATTAGACCATGAAAAACACACCTAGCTATCCACCCACTTCTTTCAGCACCCAAGAGGGATCAGTCGGTCACTCCCAGCTTTTCCTAACCTGGTCTGGTTTCTGATATTAAGCACTTGCTTCTACTGGCATATAAAAAATTAAGTTAAAAATATCCATCCATTTTCTAATGCGTGTATCCTCTTTAGGGTTGGAGTGTATTTCTACCAACTTTAGTATTGTTTTTTTCTTAGTTTTTTTTAAATAATCAAATGAAATAGGGAGACATTAAAAAGAACTGACTGAACAATAGAAAAACTCCAGTTCAGTTCAGTTCTTTATTGTCATTCAAACATGTAAAACATGAAGGAACGAAATTCGTTTCCCCAGCTCCAGCAGCGTACAGAATCCAGGTACCAACCTCCTCTTTTCTCCTCCAGGACTCCTGGGTAGAGCCTCGATTTCCATTGGTCCACAGGCAGAAGCAGCTACCGGGCTGACCAGAGGCACGGCTGACCTGGCACCTGTACTGGAGGAAACCTGAAGCCAGAAAGATACAAAGAAAACGAATGTTAGAGGTACAGGGACGGGAACAAACACAGATGAGATCGGAAGGTATTGAGAATGTTCAGAAAAAGGAAGGAAAGCAAGACATAAAAACATACAAAGTGAGTTTAAATCTTTCAATCACAAAACTTTTCATTTTAAGATAGTTTTGTTAAAACACTTAAATATTCGACACTGTTTTATGTTAGCCACGTTTATCTAGTCATACAAATTAACTATTTGCTTTCTATGTAAAAACTACAAAACACACAGCCATTTTGCTCCTCACCTTGTTGTCTTTGTGGGAACTGACTCCATTGCCCGAGGAAATAACCCTGAGCAAAGAAAGTAATAGAGATTTTATTCCAAGAACAAATTGCAAACACCGGAGAGAATTCTTTACACTATACATGGGTTTACACTGTAAATGAATGAACTGGTATTCAGTGTTGTCAGACTTAAGAAATAGAACAGGGACTTTTAAAGTCTCTCACAATGCTTTTCACAAAGCATACTGCTCATGTAAATTTGGCTGAGCGGTTAACATGGAAGAAGTTTGGAGTTTGTGTGACATGAAGACACGAGAGCCACATTTTGTGTTAATGTCGTAATTTATGATAATACCTTTTCCATTGTGCTGTTTTTATTTTAAGTCTACCAGGTTGTCCGTGAGCCAATTTGCAAATCTCCATCCACACTTAATACGGCAATGCTACATCCTTTTGACACGGCTTTAAATATTGCAAATGTTTTCTTGCTTCAAAACGACCTGTACTATCACAGAGTAGGTCTGTCACGAGAGTGTTTGTCATCACAATGCTTTGAGTCACTGGTCCCATGAGAGCTTAAAACAACCACTGACATCATCTATTTTAGCCCACACACATATGCTTACAGCAAAAGGCTACCTCTGTAACAAGATTATGGTCAAGGCTTATGGTGAGATAGGGAGAGAGAGAGCGAGCGAGCTAGAGAGAGTGTTTTATTTATCACAAATGAGATGAGAAAATGTTAAAAGGAATACACAGCATCAGTGCTAAAAGAATGGCTAAATAAAATGGAGGTACAATTTCTACACAAATCAACTGATGTGATCACCCTCAAAGTAAAGCTGTAAAACAAGGAGAGGATAGATAAAGTAATTTAATCAGTCAATGACACAATCATATATTTAAATATCAGTGTACTTACTCATGGGGATTGAATGCCCCTGTAAAAAACACAAAAGAACAGACAGTAAGTGTTATGTTCAGATAGATACTAAAATATAAACAAATACACACGTTTCAAAGAATGCAAGGATGTGTACATGATACATCATGTAATATATTTCTATTTCTGCATACAAGGGTTACGTGTCACTGTTTCTCTCTCACACACACACACACACACACACACACACACACACACACACACACACAATGTATACGCTTTTGTATATTTTTGCTATGTAATGGTGTATTTTAAGTGCTAATATTGATTGTAATGTGCGTAAAGGCAGTATGTGCTGAGCATGTGGGTGAGTGTTGTCCACACCTCTGTTCTGCATGGTTCTTCTGGAGTAACGTCGACTGGGCCTTCTCTCAAAGGAGGCCGAGCGCCTTGCTTTATTGGCCTTGGTTGTCTGATACTCCGTCTTTCCACTGGTCACACAAACACAAAAATATATTTTACACTTGCAAGGACTTTAGTTTGTCCCCATCTCCAAGTAATAGTAACCCTGACCGATGCAGGCCAAACCATTAAATACAATAGATAACTTCTCCCAATGATTCTTGAATAAATCTCATTGTCCCAAAAACAAAAAGCAGTGATGACCCCTGCTGAACTCTGCACCCACCCAAGCGATAACCTTATATCAACAAACCCTGTAACCTCTGTGTTAAACCAACATTACCACCAATGCTTATCCAACTGGGTAATGTTTAAAACACACACAGAAGGGAACTAGCTGGCTACTGCGGTATGTTGACAGTGAGTGCCTGTCTTGTAGCCCTGCAAGTATCTGTGTGTACATGTGGAGATTTTTGTACGTACAGAGAATGATACTATACGTCAAACTAGGATTATGTCTTTTGGTACATTCAAACACACGGTACAGAAACAAACACATGGCTCTCAAAATTTCAAAAAGTCTTCTTTTAAAGCAAGTCCTGCTGCACTTGTTCCCCACACCAGTTTCAACTGCATTTCTCTCCCGTCACAGGTGCTCAGGATCTGCAGCCCACAACAGAATGGACAGAGGGCTTGTGCCGACCACACCAGAGTCTTTAATGTTAAATTGAACCAACCACCTCTGTTTTTTTCATCACAACTCGTCTGCGCAAAGTTGTTCTTGATTTAATTTTATTATGTGAGTGATGATTTGGGTGTGTTATATTAAAAAGAGGGATGAATACTTGTCCAATCATTTATTTCATGTTTTATATTTGTACCCAATTTAAATACACATATCGTCGCTGCAGCTCGTGACTCTCAATGATGCCGTGTTCAATTATAATAACAGGGTTTTTTTAATTTCCTGAAAAATCACGAGTTGGGACATAGAAGGTTTGTGCCCGACAGCGACGATATAGAAATCTGAATAGTCAGTTTTTCTGTTGATTTGTTGGGGAAAATCCTAGTTCCATCCATTGTCATTTAATGTAGTTTAACAATAAAACATGGGGGGAAAAATCTATACATGAATTTTTATAGTTACTGTTAACACTTGTACAGCATTAAACGGCTGTGATGCCAAGCTAAACGTTATTTGTGAAGAGTCATTCCCACCTGATAAAAATTTTATTGCAACCCTTGTATACCAACGAACTCAGTCTAGAAAACAAAACAAAAACAGTGCCTCGTTCAAAAGCATCCTCGACCCTTTGATATGCCAGTACATCCTTCTGTTACCTGTATCTGAAGCGTGACCCCATGCGTATGAATCCAGAGCGTGCAGAGTTCTTCTGTACTGGCCCTCTCAGCCTAAAGAAAGCATGGTGTTCCACCGCACACTTCCAGAGGTGCTTACAAGCCTTGGGGTGGTCCATCCTGAAGACAAAGGTGTGCTCCTGTTCTTTGCCCTGGGGAGGTTTGGTAAAAGGTTAGATTTGGGTGATAAAGAGGGGAGGAAAGTTCTCAGTACAGTGACATACAATATGTACTTTACATAGTAGACATCTCCAGTCAGAATGGAACCTGCAACCATGGCACAGTGTTTGTATAACGCTTCCTCCGCCAGTTATACACAATCAAAATCAACATTTAAGAGTCATTTGAAACTCCTTGCCTTCTATTTTCAATAAAGCGAAAGCTCATATGCTTGAATGAATGGCTGCACTACAGTGTGGAGGTGCTGCCTCATTAATCTGATTTCTCACTGTGGCCTAGATGAAAGTCTGCCTGGCACCACAGCCGGTTACAAAACTTGCACTGGAGGCATTCCAGTGTCACAGTCAGATTTTTTACAGTTCTTTGGTTAGTTTCCCTCTATTAAAAGAGCTAAAGTATGTATATAAAGCCCTTCTAAATCTCAGCAAAAAGCCTCCAAGTCAGAATGCTGTTCAAGTAACAGACTCTCACTTCACAAAGCCAAGTTAAGTCTGCATTACTTTCCATTGTTACTGTTCAGCTGACGATGTATCATGCGTTGCTCACGGTATCAGACTGATCCCATGCCATTTTAGACCTAATAAAAATTTTGCAGACTTGAAACCAGTAGCAATTTATTGTAAACTCACAGACAAAGTGTGCTTTCTTAGTGTGGCATTCCAACTAGCCTACACCTGTTCTTACAAATTTAGTTTGACATTGAGACGTGACTGTTTCACTTCCTCAAACCACTGCCAGAGAGGACACGATTTACTCTCAAAATATGTCCAACAATTATCAATGCAGTGACCACTGACAACAATCATGGCCAGTCCTCTCTCTTTTGGTTTCATCTCCGGCTGTGTCACAAACAATCATCAAGTAAGTATCCAGTACAGTCCTTTGGTGACAACACTAGCAAGCAGCATATAACTTGGGAGGATTGTGTGTGTGTGTGTGTGTGTGTGTGTGTGTGTGTGTGTGTGTGTGTGTGTGTGTGTAGGAGAGTGTTGCATACCAGAAATACCAGAGGGGACAGGCTTCTTTATTAACCCTGCGCACAGACCTCCAGGATGGACATAAACAGACTCTCCTCTCTCATATACACTAGCCTCTGGGTAGAACAACACTAAGTCTTTCATTTTGATTTAGAACAAGCCTCTTTTAGGGCTCAGCCACTACTTCACCAAAGGTTTTAAGAGGAATATTACTCGTTTGTACTTGTTCTTTCAAGTAATTTTAAAAGATTGGCTTGAATGGTCTACCTTAGTTAGTACCTAGTCCTGTGAGCAAATGGCAGCATTATAATCCGTTTAGGACATGTGGTAAACATATTGGTGGTTTGTTTGTGTAATTATTTCCTTTTTTGTAGGTCAGTATATTTTACAAGCTGTAACAATTAATAGTAAATAGTAGTAAAAGTATGAAATATTTTGACCACAAAAGGAAGAAGCTGGTCAGCTTGGATTCAACGCTGCACTGTGGCTGAATGTTTATGTTTGTCACACATGCTTATTGTGGTTGTGAAATGCTTAATGCAAAATTGACAAACAAAAGCTGTATATTTAGACGAGGTTTTGGTTGTGAACTGTATGTGGAAAGCAAAGAGAATAGGTCACTGATAACCCGTTAAAGAGAGATTAAAGAATATCCCCTTGGGGATCAATAAAGTATTTCTGATTCTGATAAGCAAGACTGAATGTATGTTCTGCATTTCTAACATTCCACTGTAAAGTGAGGATCAGAGTGTGTGCGCTCACGTTCACCTGTTCATCATCTTCCACAACCACAAGCGTCAGTTTGCTCTTCTTGAAATCCAGGCAAGTGATCTTGGGCCTACGACAGTTTTAAAAAAAAGAAAAAACACACACAGACTGAGGAAGGAATAATGAAAACTTAAATGGTGTTTTAATAGGCATTTAAGTAAATGTTTCAGTGAATTAGGAACTAAACATACCAGAAGAAGAGCCCAATCTTGGTTTCTCCTTCAAATACCAGAACTCCAGTTGGAGTCAAACCCAGACTGTACTCATTACCATCTCTTGCCTGCAGATAAGAAAAGGAAAAATAGACAACATTACAACCCTTTCACATGTTCATGTTGTTAAGCACATTCCTTTCACTTTGTGCCTTTCGTGAAGGACCGATTCAGGGTATACAGATCAAGTAAGTGAGAAAGACATCAGTTACCTTGACCATATGCATGTCTACCCCATACATTTCTAGCCACTTGGCTTTATTCAGGTAGTTGATTTCAGCTTGGGCTGGTGTCTGACCTCTGGAGGAGAGGAGGGAAAGAAGGGAGGAGGAGAAACAAAACAGAGAGAATTCAAACACATAACTGTAGGTCTGAGGCGAAATCATGAAAAAATAAAATAAAATGTATGTATGCAATGCGGTAACTGTCCTAGCCCAAGCCCACACAGTATACACACTACTGAATGAAGCAAATCTACGTATTTTTACAGGATATCCGAGACCATGTAAAATAAATAAAATAAATAAATCTTATTTTTGTAGTTTCTGACCCCAATATGTACAATGGTTTAGTTATAGTTAAACGCTTACCTGCACTCCTTCCATTTGTTGTATATGGCCAGCTCCATGTCCTCTGTCTGGTTGGGGATGAAGCGAAATTCTGACACCAGGTCCAGATGATGGTCTAATGGGTCACAATCACCTAGCTCAGCTGAAAACACACAGGCGCACACACACACACACACAGACACACACAAAAATAAATAAAAAATAAAAATCAAAAAATAAAATCAACAAAATAAATTCAGTTCATAAAGCAGGAAACAAAAAGTCAGTTTAGTAGAGTTTACTAAACTTATGGTGTCAAGTCAGTGAGTCGGTCCAGTCATTCTAAGAAATTTAGTCAGGGTTTTGGATAGAGGTCGACCGATTAATCGGCCGATTTTTGGAATTTTCATAATCGGCATCGGCCAATATCCAAGTACATCAAGCCGATTATTAGGCAGGCACGTGTTTGACGCGCGCTGCCGCTAGAGTCATTTTCCAGCCGAGTGAGCAGCAGACCTCATCCAGTGCCTAAGGAGCTAACGGTAAGGATTCAATTCTTATTACTCCTTTATATTTAATTATAAACTTTTATATGTTACTGCCAACTTCGAGAAAAAACCTGAATAAGACACATGACATTCGGCTAATTTGGATCGTAGTTGAAGTTGCATTATCACAGAAGAGTTGCTATCATGTCACAATAAGTAAGCAATAATTTTGCAATTACAGAGTGAATCTGAGACTTTTATTTGTTCTGTTTGTGTGTCTTATATTTGAGAGGGTTGTCACTCAATGCAGAGAAATAAGTAATAAAAAAGAGACCAACGCACTATAGGCTAGTGACAGACTGGCTTTGCTTTGCTAACGGGTAGCTACAGACAGACCCGGTGCTAATACGACACTGGAACCTTAACGACCGTTATCTACCGCACCGAATATCAACGCGGATTTCTGTGCTTCAGTTCGGTGCAAATAGAGGTTAAAAACCAAGCAAATATCGGCCAAAATAAATCGGCAGCATTAATCGGCCATCGGCCGACCCGGATTTCAAAAGATCGGTATAGGCATCGGCGTGAAAAAAAACATATCGGTCGACCTCTAATTTTGGATAACCTGAATGACTACTGCAAACAATTGCGCACTGTGAATGTGGAGCAATTTGGAAGATTGAAGTGTAAATGATAGGAGAACATCTGATGGTGGCGGATGTTGGACGGTTCACAAAGGGATTTGAGCAACCTTACTAATTTACATTTCACTGTCACTTAAGTGTGTTGCTCCGGCCAATATTCCCCCCCCCCCACTTCTGCTCTCCTCCTCTCCCCCCAACACAATGACATATAATAGAAAGGTAGTTCAATTGTGGCGCCAGCTGGGAACAAATCAGTGAGTGGATTGTAAAATGGGTGTTTCTGGGGGTCACACAGGTGGCAGAATCTGGTAATAATTCCAGGTTGTCACAAGGTGTATTTAATAAACTGCTAATTTGGTGTACAATTCACCTGAAGACTAACAACATTCTAAAAATAGTACTTTAGTGTTCACTATGACCTATATCATCAACCCCTGGAAGAGGAACGATACCGTGGTAATAGGTAATCCTAATGGACAAAATAGCAAACAAATGCCAGCTCCATGTCACAGCACAGAAAACGTTGAATAGCATTAGGTTAAGGCCTGATGGGTATCTGAACTCTCTCGCTGGACCGAAGGTCATTTATTTTATCAGGTGAAAAAAGAAGACAAATAGATTATTGGGGCAGGAAAAAAGAACTATTCACTAGATAAGAATAAGAATAGTGGGTTGAAAAAAGAAAAATCACTGGTACTGTGGTGTAGCGAAATAGCCCAAAGACTTCGAAAAAGCTTTGGAAACTAGGACTTCACTGTTTAGGTAGTTCGGCTGTGAGCAAAGCCTCAGGATATAGAGGAGAGCAAATATAATCTTATTCTATCCCTAGCCCAGTAAATGTCAGTGGACCAACAACATAATTCAAGAAAATAAAAATAAAGCTCAACTGAAGGGGAAAAAGAAGACAGAAAGAGTGCTGGATTAGTGGGGCCTCCGAAGAGGACTGAGCACTAATGAGCTGGCATTTACCCCACAGTTACTGTGTGTGTGTGTGTGTTCAAGGGTTTGTGCACGCAATCCCATTCCATAAACATCTCTAATGACTAAATCTTTGTTCCTCTGAAGCAGCACTCTTGTAGGTAAATGCTGCATTTTTGACTATTTAATACAGTAAATATGTCTAGTTTAAAAGGCATGGGCTCTTTTTGTTGTAGAGAAAGCCCAATACATTTCTGCTCCACTAGTGCATTTTAAATGTACTGTATGCATCTATGGGAACATCAATTGCCTTGAAATGGACACAGGCTGATCCTACTCTAAACTTCCGATAAGCAAAAATTGCCTGGACACAGGAGATAATATTCCTGCTGTTACATATACATTAGACTGGAACTACTTTGAAAAAAAAAAAAAAAAGGAGATAGGGAGGGAACTACTGGATTAGTAGAGGTCAGAGATAACCGTAGCCACAGAAATGTCTCGTAAAAATTTAAATGTCTTCCAAAGACTTTTAAATTTTTTTCCTTTCGTTTTTGAGCCTACGTCTAAATCATGTGGAGAATCACTACATTATCTGTGGCCAAACATTTGTCCTGACCAAGTGCATTGGCATTTTGTAGAAAACAGTGTACCATGGTGTTAAAGTGTTTCAAGTTACACTTTGAAAGTGTAAGGAGCAAAGTCTGTTGGGAATGTAGGAGGGCTGTAACAGATGTAAACTATGTGGACCAACAGAAACTAGCTCTCAGAATAGGGACTCCAATCTAAAACTGACAAGTGCTTGTCTGACTCACACGACACTAACTAGTATAAACATATGCTATATTTATTGCTACACATGTGTTTGGGATACTGTGCAGCGATCACAGTACACATCGACTCCCCAAAGCAGTGTGCACTGCAAAAATCATTACACATACGATAGAAAAACAATGGCAGCTGTTACAGAGGTGATCCAAATCACCAAAAACAGAGTTGGAGAGAATCCCCAATTCATGCTGTGCTTACCCTGCATCGAGAAGGCGGCCAACTCAACCGCTGTGTCGAATGGACACTCTAGCCTGAAAACACAGACATTGTAAGAGTCAGCAACAGCAGAATCAATGAAGCTACAACACAAAACAACCTTCACTGAGGCTTCCTGGTGTCTGCCATTATTATTCAGTGACAACTCATGTTCCCAGTCCACATACTGACTACTGTTAATAATTTCATTCTGTTCACCAACATCTAATCCTGAAAGCCTCTTACAGTAACATAACCCTGACTACCAACACAACAAATGGATTCCTGTTAAAAAATGGATAATAGCTGATGAAGAAAGGCAAAACTGTATTATGTCTTGGTCAAGTGATATAAACGTTATTTGTGTGAAATAATTGGCTAAATGAGGAAAGTAGGGCTACTTTACTATAACAAATGCAGTTCACATGGGCCAGCAGTGAGTGGGCAAATTAGCCCGAGTGCTTGAAAAAATAAAAAATAATTCACCCTGTGGTATCTGTGTTCATCTGCTCTGCCACTGGCTCACTCTGCCTGCCTCTTAATAATAAGATAGGAGAACCACTCGGAATGTATTGAACAAACATGGGAGCAGGTGCTCCGAACTAAAGTTCTTTAAGGTTGTTTCATTGTGGGGAAAAGCTACAGGTTCCAGGGATTCTCTATTAGTGTAGATCAGGTGTAATTTTAAAGGCTTCTACAATTATTTACTGGCAGCACATAAACTGAGAACTGCTGAAATATGGAACTGACAAGCCACCACCAGGTCAGCTTAATGTTACATGTGACTGGCTTTCTCATTGAACATTTATGTGGAGTACAATGACACCATGATAAAAAGGTTCTGTGCACAGTACTTTGTTAAGGTGGATGACAGTTAAGTTAAAATAACAGGAAACGACTTACTTGCCACTGAGGATGTCTTGCTTTAGCTGTAACACAAAAAGGTATCTGAAAGAAAAAGAAAAAGAGTTAAATATGGTTTATGTAATATGATACTGAAATAACCATCTATGCCAAACTGGCAGCATAAAACATCAAAACAAATTACATTTTGTTTTTTAATGAATAGGTAAATATATTAGGTACATAGAAGCTGATTTATCTTGTAGATAAAGTAACTCTAGATTTGCTATTTTTGTTTATAAAACAAAAAGAAACTTCACTACACATTTTGTCTTTGAGGTATATGAGATTAACAGATGTACAAAACTTTTTAAATGTAAGAGAAATTTTTGCGTAGCTCACCTGGTGAGCTCCTCGTGCAGGTTGTTCGGTTCTGAGGAGTAAAACTTTACTCTCATGTGAAGGCAGTATGGTGGGCCAACTACAAGACAGATCACAATGACAGTTGAGTAAATGTTATCAAGCTTAATAATTATATATGTAATACCAGGGGACATTTGTTTGACCATATACACCACACTCAAGGCCTCTCTATACTTACTTTTTACTTGCTTTTTGATACTTTTTGTAATGTCAAGCCAGTGCTGAAACAACAAAAGCAATAACAGTTAAACAAAACAGCAGCTTCAAGCAATCTTGCTTTCACATTTGATCTTAAAGGTCCCATATAATACAAAACCCACTTTTCATGTCTTGTCAACTTAATTGTGTCCCCCTGGTGTGTTCTCCAAACCATAAGAAATATCATCCTCTTTCTTTTTCTCCTGCTTAGTCAGTAAATTTGTCTGCAAACAAGCGGTTTGAATTTGCCTCCATTCGAGGGTTCTAGATAGATGTAGATGGCCTCGCCCACTGAAGATTTACTGAATACACCGCTCTCAGCCCCAGAGACCAACACAACACCATCTTTCCATCGCTGAACTACAGCTGGAGATTGTTCAGTATGTCTCCAGAAAGTGCTTTTACAGTTATGAAGGAAAGTAAACATTGTTCGGTTTACCCCTCTGATGTCTCCGGCTGCGCTGCCTCAACTCTCTGTGATTTACGGTTATTTTCTGATGGACAGGTGGCTTGATGCTAACGCTACAGAAACAGCTAGTTTCTGCTAACTACAGCTGCTGTTATTAGCTAGCTCTGCCTGAACCTGTGGCCCAAAGCTTCTGTACCATCATTAGAGGTGTTGAGTCAGCTAACAGGGCAGCTAGCTGCATGACTAATATAACTAACTAGCTAGCAGCAGCTACTATTGGCAGTAGTTAGTGGCTAAAGTTACTTGTAACATACAAACTCCGTAAATCACTGCAAGTTGAGGCACAGCAGCTGGAAACCATCAGAGGGAAAGCCGGAAAATATTTTCTCCATAAAATATGATCCAGTTTCACCAAAATCAGTGAAAAAAGTTATGAAGTTGTGTTATTGTACAGTAATCAGTGAGGCCAATTTCCACACATTGATTCAGCCCTATGCCAGCTAGGTCCTGCCTCTCTTCAGGTCTTCGGGAAGTTGGCCAATCAGAAGAAAGTGGGCTGTTAGGGAGGGAGGCCTTAAAGACACAGGAGCTACAAGTGTTCAGACAAGGTGAATAGAAGTGTTGAAGCAATAGACACTATGAGAATATAAAAGTATGAGCATAATATCGTATATTTAAGTATAGTCTATTTCTCCACAACTATTATAACTGCCTTTATTCAACTTAAAAACACTAAAATGTATATGTGCAATGAATGAACAAAAACCAAATGGACAGTTGTGCTCGCGCACACGCCTTCTGTTCTGTAATTCTTCTTGGAAGTTCAGGCTCTATGAGGCATGAAAAATGTCAAAGAGAGGCAGCAGCAGCGCCGGCGTGTGAATGTGTAAGTTAGAGAGAGAGAGACACAGAGCGAGATAACAGAGAAACCCATGGCACTCTAGTCCTCTCCCCCACATTCCTTTTTACAGCCCTCCCTCCTGCTCTCTCTCCCTCAACTTCAGGTCTCTCTCAAACCCTTTTGACTCTCTACCCCCAACCCTCTCCTCGGTGTCCCTCCCTTCAGTTACATCTTTCCTCCCAACAACTCTGTCCTTTCACGGCCTTCACAGACAATCAGGGTGAAGGAAAAGGGTCAGTGACAGTCCAATGACTTAAAACGGTTGGTCTCAGAGCACAGCCTGACTCACAGAGCTGACAAAAGTTCCATAACCAATCCCTTTAGCCCATTCACTGGAAGGGAAAGTCCCTGCCTCAAGCCTTCCTTTAAATCAGTGAATAGTGATTTAGACTGAAATCTGAAGTCTGGCTGCGAACAGCATCTGAGAAGACTGCCAGAAATGGTGAAAATAACAATACTGAAGACACGGATACAACTTTGATTAGTTCAGTAAATATTTTGAGTAATTACAGGCGTCAGCACTCACAGGAACAACATTACTTTTTTTCCATTGCAAGATATTTTTGATCATATTTATTTTGTCCAAATGTTTCAACATTGTTAATAAGTCAATTGAATGTGTTCATTAATTGCAGAAACAAAATAAAACAATTATACAAAATAAAACAGTTAGCCAGTACAGCAATGATACAAAACAAAAAACTAACAAAACTGTATTAACAGTTCAAATAACAGGAGACTATTCTATAAAGTATCTCCATTCCTACCGGCACTTGCGCCGAGTCCATGAAGCGCAGTCCAAAGTAGTCTTTCTCTATGATGTCCAGATGGTACATAATCTGGTCAAACAGCTCCTCACCTTTGGCTTTTTTCTGATCGGGGAAACACACAAACAAACAGAGGACTTAGGTATTTAAGTGACAACCCTGGCCTGGGTAGGGATGAACGATTAATTGCATTTGCGATATTGTCTTTTCTATTCACAAAGGCTGCGATTACACTCTGGTCACATGACACCCAAGCGGAAGTTGATGCTTCGTCTGCACGTTACGCTGCACTTGCCTTCTTGTTGTACAATGGCCTTAAGCTTGACAGAAGCTGACACTATATAAACTTTAGCGTCACACAGGGAAACTGAGATAAGGACTCATTAATTGGTGGTTGAACTGTGGGTTTTATATTGAGCACTTACTGTATAACACACTGTGGTGAGTTAGTTTTTCTTGTGGTCTGTAGGTAGGCCGACCTGATGATATTATTTTATTTCAGGCCATGACTTGACTCAAATTATCTTTCTCATATTATTATAATTTGATAAATCTTCTCCACCATTGCTCATAATAAGAATTCTACCTAATTCATCATAACACAAGAAAGAACAGTGTGGTTCTAATATTGTGATGGT
This sequence comes from Micropterus salmoides, assembly GCF_014851395.1. Lineage (NCBI taxonomy): Eukaryota > Metazoa > Chordata > Actinopteri > Centrarchiformes > Centrarchidae > Micropterus > Micropterus salmoides. The sequence goes on along the minus strand of NW_024043196.1, from coordinate 2,613 downwards.
CATAGTATACACTGATTTACTGCTTGTCCATTTTGAATAATACAGAAGGTAAAGAGCTTAAAAATTAATCGCATATTAAATCGCAATATTGGTACAAACAAATCGCGATTAGATTATTTCCCAAATCGTTCAGCTCTACCTAAAGGTCATAAACAAAAACGCCAAATTGTAAACTAGTGATCTTAAAAACTAATTTAGTGTGAATATTGATACTCATGACAATGTTCATACACTGTGAGCAGTCCAAACGTTCCAAAACAAAGATATTTGGTTAACTATCATGTATGACCAAAATCTAAAATTACTAAATGATAATCAAAACAGTTGCACATTAATCTAATTAATCATTGCCACTCTATAATCAAGTGTTTTGGGAGAAAATACTGAAACATTTTATGTTATGGATCTCATTTCTCTGTAGAAGTTCACATGATAATTTTTCCCTCTGGCCCAAAGTTAGAGTTGCCCAATGGGTTTTTTGTTATTAAGCGTACGTGTTATGGGTTTGGATCGAGAGATATGAGAAAATATGTAGATGAAATAATCCAAGTCTGAATAGGTGTTGCCCTTTCTGACAACACCGTACCAGTTACTGCCTGTGCCTGGGACTGGAAGATCTCACACACACCCACCCCTTCCAAACCCCACCATGAGGCACAGCAAAAAGGGTTGCCGTGGTAACGGGGCTGAAGTGCCCTGGACCCCAGCAGCTGAGGGAAGTGGGGTGGCTGGACACGTCATGTGATCATCTGGCTCGGTTAGGAAAAGACCTATCCAAGATCAGTCGCATCTGCATTTTTTTTTTTTTTGCTCCCTTCTCATTTCTCTTTAACACTTCTTTATCCACATTTATCTTTTGTCTCAAACCAACTACAGTTGAAAATAAAATAAATAAAATTTACAAATTTTTCCCCACCATTTTCACCAGTCTTACATTTCTCTCACAACATCCATAATTTATTACCTCTTTGACTGGCCTTTAATAGTCAAGTCCAAAGGTATCCCTTCACTAAATTAATGGGGTGTTGGGATTTGTGTGCGCTTGTTAAATGATGTACTAAAAACTGCAACACGAACCACTGTACTTTTGCAATGGGCATACTGCCAGGTCAACATTAACTCTATCTTTCTAATACAAACATTGTAAACACACCCAATCATTCAGAGGTCTATGATCATGGTGATGGTGCTTGAAACCGAACGAACACAGTTTTATTACGTTTAATTCTATTCTACTATGCTTTAACGGTGGCCTTTCTTTTCCATTTGCAGTAGTAGTTTGCATGGTGTCGTAGTTTTGTCTTTAACTTTTAAAGTACATTTACAATACAGGTAATAATTTTACCCACAAAAGTCCAAGACAAATCACAGTGGTTTAAAAAATAAACAATATTGATGCTGAAAGGAGAGTGCATGGTGCTTGAGAGGTTTCCCTGCATCACTCACCCACACCACCCACCCACCCCCCTCAAGAGAGCTCCTGGGCAGCTCAGGGGGGGGCTGGCCCCATGCTAGCTGGCATAGTTGACAAGGCATACCGCACCCCTACAGTACCCAGGGAGAGAGTACAAAGGACGCATTGTGAATGTGTATGTGTGCTGTTGCCAAGGCCTTGTTACACTGCCTGCAGTACTGTTCGGCTGTTTGCAGTCTTTCTGCCTGATTGTGAGCATTCAACGCTGTCTCTCAGACACTTTTTCAATTGACTTATTTAGGGATGGGCTCGTTTAAGGCAATTTACAAGTCCAATAAACCAACAGTGGGTAATCTCTAAAAACAAGTATTTATAGCATGGCTGTCCAAATGGGAATATAACAGACCTTAACCTACCATTATAGGGCCATGTTTACTAGGGCTCGACCCGAATATTCGATCTTTGGATACATTCGATTTTCAAATTTTGGGATTCGAATATTGATTTTTTATTATTTTTTGTCCCCTCACACGCCTGACCTCCACACCAGTTTTCATCAAAGGGAAAAAAATGAAGCCCTCAGCTCTGTGGAGTACTTTAAACTGTGTAAACATGGTTTAAGAACATTTAGTGGGCTATAAATAAAGTTAACAGCAAATTTTACATAATAACATGTTACTTTCCACTACTGGAAAGGGTGCTCATCCCGTCTGCTCTCCCTGGACCCCCGCCCAGTTAATATATTCCCGTGATCCGTTCTGGACCTGCTCAACTCTAACCCTCCGGACTCTCAACTACGGTTCCCTCCTGCTCTGCACATCAGCCACCAACCTGGTTCTGCAGCATCTATTAGTCTTCCAGTTTGCCTCGCTCTTCCCCAGCTCAATATCCAATCACTTAAACGCCACAATAAATATTCCTCTTCTATCTAACTCCAGCCTCCTCCCTCTCTTAGTTATGCACTTGGACTACTAGCCTAGCCGCAAGAAAAGTTAAACACAACCTTTGGTATAATAACGCACTATAGCCTACATGTAATAAATAACGAGGCGCTGTCTCTCTTTTTCTCCGCCATTCGTTATCCCTCCCCTGTCAGGTTCTCCCTCACTCATGCCATTGACAGAACATTTGGGCATTCATCCTTCTGTTGTTCTGCTTTAATCTATGAAATACATAGCTGTATCCCGTGAAGCTTGCTT
>NW_024043195.1:0-24134 GCF_014851395.1 Micropterus salmoides | reverse complement strand
CCAAATAAATCCTTTGATGAGAGCACATAATCCAAACCATCCGCTGCACATAATCATGTTTCTAATCATCACAGTCAAAATTTTTCCTATCACGCAGCGGCACATAGCATTTAAGCAAGAACATGATACTGAGTAAAAATAATGCCCAGATACTTAAAACCTGCCATGATGCTTATTAATTATAGCACCATAATGAATTCATTTATCAACAGCGCCATAAGTCAAGGAGCAATAAAACGGAATGGAAACCGAAAGGATAGGAGAGAAAGTTGGAGGGGCACTGGTATTACACCAGTTAATTAGCCCAGATTAATTTGTGCTAATTAAACCAAGAAAATTATTTGAAAAAACCCTTGCTATCAATCATTAATTAGATGAATAATTAACCTGTCAGCGAAAATCAAAACGCTAACACACATTTGAACCAGGCTGCTCACACTTGGATTAACCTTTTATGTTTTCCATGGCTATTGTTGGATCATTAATAGCTCCTGAGGGGCCTTTAATTGCAAAACAGAAGCAGGAAGTTATCCCGGGAAAATGAATGACCCCTCTGGCACCTTCTTGGCATGCCTCCATCACTATCAACAGATTGAGTGAGATGAAAAATGTTGAACACATTTGCAGCGAGGCCATCCCGAACATGTTTTCCCATGAGAGAAGTTACCCCAGCTAAAGCATTTCGCCTTCTGTGTGCCTGCACTCTATCATACTTTCCAGTTGCACACACACACACACACACACACACACACACACACACACACACACACACACACACGCGCGCGCACCACTATTGCTGTTGAACACATTTCTGAGTGAGAAAGCATGAGTATAGAGGATGGGTATGTATGTATATGTATGTGTGTGTGTGTGTGTGTTGTATGTATGTGTCGGGGGAGGGTGAACAAATGTGTCCTTCACCCTGAATGAATTATGAATCCATAGTGAGCCATACATATTTTTCCTCGCGTATCCCATACTTTTGCTGCAGGCAAATTCTTTAATAATGAAAATGTCTGCATAAACATCTACACCTTTCTCCTCTCCACTTCTGCCAACTGAGCAAATCAGCAGCAGGCAATATGCATATCCCATTCCACCAACCTAACTACCACTCTAATACAAAAACAGTTTCTGCACCTCTTCAAATTAAATGTCACAAGTTAAGACTGACAAATCAGGAATTGCCAGATTTCACATCAGACTGAAAATAAAGTTATCATCCAGTAAGTGAAAAAAAATCTGCCATCCTCTGAGCAAGTGAGAGCAGAATTAGACATAGAATTAAATATATTCTTCTGAAATCCACATTTACGCGCGCGCTCTCTGAGAGAGAGAGAGAGAGAGAGAGAGAGAGAGAGAGAGAGAGAGAGAGAGAGAGAGAGAGAGAGAGAGAGAGAGAGAGAGAGAGAGAGGTCAACAATAAGCCTCAGTTTAGCTTGCAATCACCATGCACAAAAACACAGATGATTCAAGTCGACTATAGGCAAGACTTGACGATTCTGATTCGACTATGTAAATCCTTAGTCCTAAAAAAGAAAGAGAAAGAGAAACAGGTTGAACGTCAGAAAAGATGGAAAACTGATGATGGACATTGAGACAGGTAATTAGCTGAATTAATCATTTGAACTAATTAGACAAATTGGTAGCATATAAGCTGTTTTTGAGGGCAAGAAGGACCTTTGGGCAAATTCTTTTTTTCAAAAATCGGCTAATGCTCCTTTAATATAGAGCATTAATAACCCACTGCCAACACACACACTCACACAGTCACACACCTTGCCATTGTGACTGTCAATATTCATGTATTAATGGTTAAACTACTGCCCTGAGAGACTGGCAACCTGTCCTGGTTGTATGGAGCTTCTCATTGAAATAGAGCTGGGATAAAAAATATTAATAAATATAGAAAATGGATGGAAGGTTAAACTACTATTCATAACAATTCATATCACACAAAATGTGCATGCTTAATTTAGTATATAAAATTGCTAACACCGACAATAGATTGGCATTTTGGGAAATCCACTTATTTGCCTTCTGTCTGGGCGAAAGACGATTGATACCACTCTCAGGTCTGTCGCTGCTGAAGCCAGGAGACGATTAATATAACTAGATCTAGTAAGAAACAGCTACCCTGTCTCTTTCCGGTGTTCAAACACATCCCCACAACGCTTCTAGAGGTCAGAAATAAAAAGTAGAAATAGTTAGACATTTTGGGAAAAAACACCTACTGGCTTTCTTGCCAAGAGTTAGACAGAAAGATAAATACTGCCTGACTAGCCTATAAAACTCAGCATGGACCACATCATATCGCGTTTGTATAATCTGCACAAAAATTTAAAATCAGAGTCTTATCATCACTGTGAGGTTGCCAGGCAAACAGCGGAGACTCCAGGAAGTCAGTGCTCCCGGCCAAGAAATAGTCATGCATGTAACATTAGAGGTGCTGTTAGGCAGATTATGATGACATCAAAAGCTAACAAGCACATTTCCCCAAATGTTAAACTATGTCTGATAACCCAAATCATAAACTGATCCCTAAAATAATCACACGGCGGTAAGACGCCTCTTCAACAAAGCCCAGGACCCTCACTGACACAGACTATTTATCCTGCCCCATGGACACTAGATGTAGCATTAGCATACATGATTGTTATCAATGTACATTGCACATATACTTTATACTTAACTTTTAACTTTTGCAGATTCTTGGTCAATCTCCTCATTTCATACAGAGTACAGCAGTGTTCATTTTTAAAAACATCATATTTTCTGTTGTAAATGTTTATATTTATGGTTTTTGACCTTTGTAGTATTTTTTTCTTTTCTCTAACTCTGTTTATTGTTATGCACCAAAATACCAAGGCAAATTCCTTGTATGCCAAAAGACAATAAGTATCAAACCTGTTTCTGATTCTTCTGAAGATGTCAAGTGACAGTCTGCATGGTAGTCCAGCTCAACATGACCAAAAACACATATACACACCAGGTACAGGGGCTACAAATAAATGTCTTATACTGAGGAGGATCATACGAAGCCAGTTATCTCAAGTCTTATTACTGTCGCAGGCCAACCAACTATTTGGCTGATAAGCCTTGTCTCAAGCTACACATTCCTTTTTATGTTTACACATCCCTGAGTGTTTACTGGGCTTCATCAGCTGCTCTACACAAACCGGCCACTTCCACAGGAATGCAGTGAGTCGGCCGAGAGAAGAATTAAATGCGCATCTCGCTGATGAGATACAGGTTCTGTATAATCTGATACAAAGATTTAGAGTGATACCAAACCTTCCCAAGATTCTCTGACAGTTCCCATTTTCATAAAGAATGAGCAAAAGTAGAAGTGACAGTTTTTTTGTTCCAAACAGAAATGTGTACTACTTGAACTAGATTGAGTCTAATTTTACATAAATGGTCACTGAAATTTAAATACATGACAGCTGTGTGAGAAAGTAGGCACTGTAATTAGAACCCACATGTGAGGAGAGAAATGTTGTGACGACCTTGATGAACAATTAATGACAGTTAAAGACAGTTGTAGCAGTAAGGTTTGAGGTACGCTGCAACTGCAGTGTTTGAAATGGTGGATTTCAACTGAATTCCACTTTAAGAGAGAGGGCTAAAAAGTGCAGCTTCAGAGCTGGATAAATAGAGAGGCATGTGAGAGGAGACATATTGATGTTTGCGGATTACTCTGTCGTGGACATATATGTTTTTGGAAGGAAAATATGAAGAGAAAAGAATAAAGCCAAAAGAGAAAAAAATACTGCATTGTACAGTCAGAATATGTACTGACTTTAGTGTGTAGTAGTGGATCATAACTTCAATATCCTATGATCTCAATCCTGCTCTAAAACTGTCCAACTGTAGTTCTATCGTTATCATAAGTAATTCAAAACACGATCTTTATGACACCTTATCATTAACCAAAAAATCTAAATAGACTTTTCAATTAATTAACTGATCAAGCATTAATCACACCTAGACACACCAAACCACAAGTATCTCCATGCACTGTTTCCCTTTTTCTGGCCATGTAGTTTGGTAAAAAATATTTAACTGCACACTGCCATCTAGTGGTAAAGAGGTGAAAACACCAGGATGCACTGAGAAATTATATTTTCTAATGAGATTGGTCTGCACTGCCCTCTGTCAAGATCTGATTTAACCCCAAGTGATCTCACCCACAATACAAATGTTAGCTTTTAGCAAATAATTTGGAAACCTAGGCCATCTTTATGAAGAGCAACAATTATTTTTTCCAGATCCTCAGAGAGTTCTTTGCCTAAAGTGCCATGTTGAACTTCCAGTGACCAGTATGAGGGAGTGTCAGAGCGATAACACCAAATTTAACACACCTGCTCCCCATTTACACCTGAGACCTTCTAACACTAACGAGTCACATGACACCGGAGAGGGAAAATGGCTAATTGGGCCCAATTTGGACATTTTCTCCTCGGGGTGTACTCACTTTTGTTGCCAGCGGTTTAGACATTAATGGCAGTGTGATGTGTTATTTTGAGGGGACAGCAATATGTTATACAAGCTGTACACTCACTACTTTACACTGTAGCAAAGTGTCATTTCTTCAGTGCACACACAAAAATGTGAGGGGTGTAATCACTTTTGTGAGATACTGTATGTGGGCATTTGACTGTTGGTGAGACAAAACAAGACATCACATTCACCATGTCCTGTGAGAACTTATGATTTTTGACACTGACAACTTTTGGTAATTGCTAAAAAGAGTAACTGGTGATTATTGTTAGTTGTAGCTTTAATCATTATAAATACTGCATCTAGTTTAGTTGTAGGTGCAACAAGGGTGGAGCATTATATTTTTGTGTAATAGTTTAATTCCTCTTGTTTTAAGTAAGTCATTTGCTTGTTTAAATTTTGCTGGCATGCATTATACTGTCTACATGGCAATCTATAATTTACTGCAAGTAAAACCACTTTCAGAACAAGACGTGTGACTCTAATCTCTCAGTGCAGCTATACATAAGATCATTACTCTTTCGAAACCCAAACAAGGACAAAAATAACAGAGACTGTTGATCAAAAGCCTGACGTTGAAACTGAGGGCAGGGACCTTTGACTTCTTCACCTTCAAAGCCTGTCAGGCAGGCTCGCACTGTTTTGATTGGCTCTGGTCTTGATCTCTTGGCATGCATGAGTTAAGTCTCCAGCATCCACTTACGGCCAGATGGCTAGTGTGTGTCACCTGCAGCAACTATAAGGGAAAAGTACATCACTTTTCCTGGCTCTTGTGCTGTTTGCCAACTGACTGACAGACACCATATGCTGCTAAAAGGGAACAACACTCCAGATGAGTTCATGTCAACTTACAGCAGTACAGTAAATACCTAAAAATCCTACTTTTGCGTATCAAATGCTAATACTCCAATGTTGGCTTGACAGCTGCATAATGAGTCCGACAATAAGCATGTTTGGTGAAATACTAACTGTTTGGAACATACTGAGCACATGGATTGGCAGAAGAGAGGTGGGTTAATGTGATTTGAAGAGTTTTGATATATGTTTTCCACTGAATGACTGAATCATTTTCAGGGTTGAGATATGTAATAAAACAAGGGTGTTTGTGCTATAAAGTATACTCTATACGCTGTGTCCCCAGGTCAACAACAGGGAAATGGTTCTTGTAAACCAAAAGCAGGAAACTGGGAGGCTTGTGTGCATTACGCTTGACCGTCTAATTACAGTGAATCAATATCAATTGACTTAGTAATTCGATTTTAATGGATGTTAAATAACCATACTAAATCCTCCGTATGTGCAATGATACTGATGTGGCAGCCTACTGTGTGAATCAACAGTAGATTGGAAATGCTGGACACAAATTGGTACAAGAGTCTGTATCAGAGTGTAGTTTTTACCAAGTTATGTTATGTTGTATCTGTGTAAGTAAATAGTAATAGTAAATAGCACATGCAAGGAAAGAAAAAAAAAATACAGATTAACTGTTATTTTTTTTCTGTTAGCAGTACCAACAGAAAAAAACCTTTTTCCCCCCACATACAGATAAAACCACAGATGGAAGATACAACTCTGGGTGATTTCACAGGAGGATGGCAAGCAATGTTGTTCTGGGGATTATAGGAAATGATTAACTAAAATAGCAGTACATAAGTGACATTAAAGGAGAGTCTATATTCAGAAAAACAACAGTTAAAATACTTTTAGACATCATAAACTGATAACATACTGTACATAAGTTTAGGGATAAAATGCCTAATTATAATATAGAGCTGAAAAGTTTCCTCCCAGCTCACTTTTTATGAAACTCAACTTTTAACATCAAAGTTAGGCTGACAAGATTAGGGGGCACAAATGTGTACAAAAACAGAATCAGGGACAGTATCTTTAAAATTGTCTTTCATTGTACAACAAGGGATTAGGAGCAGCGAGAAAACATTTATTTAAGTTCTGTAATTTGAATGGTGTGTATTGAATATTCATTGCACATCAGACAGGTGATCCAAGATCTTATCTGCCAAAAGGTCGGCACCTTATTTAATGACAACTTTCAGATTTCTACTTCATACCAAGCACATGCCTCTTACCATGTCTTTGAAAGCGTTTTCGATGGCTCCAATCACCAGGCTCTCCTGTGAAACTTTCTTTTCAGTAAAGAAGCGCATAGGTGGGGTGCTGGGAGAACCCGGAGCCCCTGCGGCACCACGGAGCGAGGCGGCCCTGGTGAGGGCGCGTTGGGATGTCGGGGTGAGGTGGTGATTGATAGGCTCCTCCCCAAGGCATGTGGGGGGCACCAGGTTTGGAGTGCAGATGATCTCCATCACTTCCTGAAGGTGCAGTGCGATGTGGTGATGCAGAAGGTGGGAAGCCACAACAGCCACCCCAGAGCCAGCGTGGCCATCAAACAACGCCCAATAGTGCAAGGTTAGGTCTTCAGAGCTGTCCTGGATATAGAGGAGTCAAACACAGACACATTATTCAATTGTGTCAATATTTACACCTGCGGGATGTAGAATGTAAGTAGAGGAGTTTTGTCAGACTTCACATTCATACTGATCAACCAAACAGTGACTGAAAATGTCTGTATTTTCTATGGAGTAAACTCATCCAGTGTGTGAAAAGCTGAGAATACTAGCCATGGCTTAACTTTTTGTAGTAGTAATCAATTAGAAGTTGATAACAGCCAATCAGATATTTCAAGATCTAATACGGTAATCATCTCTAAATGGATCCTTGGGCAACAGCTGCATCCAATACTGGGATTTATGATTTCCAGTTACAAGGTACAGTATATTTGTTATCAAATGTACAAAATGTAAAGACTCATCATCCAACATTATATAAGTGTGAATATGGTATAAGTCAAAACTTAATTTCTTCTTGTAGTCATATGATAAAATGCAGTGTAGTGCCCAATAATCTAAAGATACTGTACATCTTAGGCGGAAATAAGAAAAAAAAGGGAACAAAAACAAAGTGATTTCTGCTATACAAATTTGTGCCTTTCTCTGATCTTTGTTGTTGTTTTTTTTATGAAATTCTGCTTGATTTTACTTCTTTTCTAAAACATATTCAAATGAAAGGGGGGGAACAACACTGATAAAATTGCTTGAAACTGACAAATTGTATTGCAACCTGTGGCAGGTGGCATGAGGAGATTATTTGTAAAGGGTCACAAGCCAAAAAGGTTGGGAACCACATCAGTGGTACTGTCTCGGTGACCAGAAGAATAGAAACCCTTGTTCGTTGGACCAACTTTAGCCCCGCGTACAGCTGCCAGAGAGACTCAGACAGGAAGCTGTATGGTCCAGGTGTTATGAGTGAAAGCTACATTATATTCTACTGCATTTCAATTCACCCCATTCTGTAGATGCTCAGTGGGAACGCTTTCAGGGGGACTGCACTGATCAATTCAATGAAACCCTTTGATGAAAGAATACCCTTGATGGTCTGCTGTGATGTTAACGTAGGCTCATCAATGCTTCAATCTGCAGGTTTTAATAGAAACGCCATGATGCACTGCATGTTACAAAACTGAATATTGTCTTTTGTGTTCATCCTCAAAGTGCCACCTCCTACATAACGTTTAGACAAAGAGTCTTGGGATCTGCTTCATTCACTGTACTCCTGTGAGTTTGTCGCAGCAACTCTATGATCTTCCGCACTCCAGGAACCAATGGCCATGATTTTTCCATGTCTGATAAATACAACTCCAATCTTAGTAATTAAGTCACATATAATAAAACGTATAGTATACATATATAAAGTAAAAAAGAGAGGGCTGACTGACCTCTACAGGGACAGGGTTTATACTGCGTATGTTCTGGTCACTGATTATAGATGATTGCTTGCACATATTTCTGCACACACTAAAGCTCTGATTTTCTAAATATACTGCAGGCAGACAGTACAACTTTTAGCCTATGAAGCAAACAAAGAGCACTAGAAAAGCTCTACACTACTCTCATTGGTCTAGTATCACTGCAGTAGTGAGTCATGAGGTACTTGCATGAGTTTGCTGTAGGCTCTGGGAGGGCCTGAGTAAAATACTTGCAGACTGAGGGGACATTTTTAGCAGAAGTATTACTTTATATATATAGATACATGTTGCCTTTAGAAATGAAATCACAAAGTTCTATATATGAAAGGGTTAGAGATGAACAAACAATGAGGAAATACAGAAATCACAGAGTGCATGTCAAATCATAAAGACAGTGAAATACAGGGGATAGACATCAATGTTTACTAGTTTAATCGTATTTTCAGCCTTCTAACAAAAAAGGAACAGAGCCACCATTGTCACTGACTGACTTAAGTGTGTCAATATACTGTGTAAATGTAGTACACTGGCCTACAAAAGCAAACAGCAGTAAGTTTATTTTTTATAATGACAAACACTTTTCTTTTGTACACGACATACTGTACACGTGGAAGGACTATTATTAATTAATATTTAATATTTAACTAAGGTTAAAGGCTATTTGTTTGTTTCTATAAGCAAACGTACTCGCATTTGCCTGCCCGTGTTAGTGGCTGTCAAGAGCTGTTAAAGGCAACTGTGGTGTGTAAAGGACGCTGTGCTATACGCCCCAATAAACTGCTGATGGCACAGGATAAGGGGACAGTGGTTCCTAACAGCAGGCCCCAGGGACATTCAAAGACTTCATCAACTCTTATCATTACCTGCTATTCATCAGTGAATAAATGTTTAAATGTAGACTCCAATCTGTGACCATCATTAACATTTTATCAAAATGATGGCCCACTCCCAAATAGCATTTGAATTCAAATGATAAAATTCAGCTCTTATTTGTTCTTTAAAATTATTTTTTTTAAATGTTTGCTCTTAAAAATATAAGAAAAAAAGAATATGACTTGTTAAACTCCTACACTCACGTTTTTATAAGAATTTCCACTTCACCTCAGCAGATGGCAGAAATTCTTTTTTTACTTCAATACCCAGAAATCATGATGTTACCAGCACACATGTTTATCCGTCCTGTCAGTATGTTATTAATTCTAGGGAGGTAATAGATCTCACTGCAGTTGCATTTTGTTCATTCTTAACTTATCCTTCCTGTGTTCATAAAATGTGTCTGCAGAATGTCATTCAAGTTGGACACATGGAAAAGGTAAATATTTCCTAACTGAACCAGACCCATTAATTGGACTGACCAGGCACTCCCGGAGGCCTAAACCCTCTCCATTGGGCAGGGAAGACCTCCTGCGGGTCATGGGGGTCCTGTTGGGCGCAGAGCTTCCTGCAGGTCTCCTTTTGAGTACCAGCACCTCGCAACAAGCCTGGTCCTCATTTAAAGTGCTCTTTCCTGCGTTGATCACCCTGGATAACAGAGAGAGGCGACAACACACAGAACAAAAAAAAGGGACATGAACAGGACATGTTATGAGATAAAGATATCACAAAAACTGAAATTTAAAGATATATATATTATTAAAGAAATTTAATGAGAAATATGGCATGAAACATTTCATAAAACATTAATTTAAAAGCCATATGCATTGTACTGTATACATTACAAAACCTTAAGATAAGTGTATACTATGCATGCATGTATAATTGTAAGTAACCCTAACCCTAAGTATGAATAACAAATACAATATACATCAAATTACATTAAAGTATACAAAATATATGTGCAATAGGTAATATACATCCACTATATAATAATAATAATACTAATATGAAATATATATATATATATATATATATATATATATATATATATATATATATATATATATATATATATATATATATATTTTTTTTTTTTTTTTTTTTTTTTTTTTTTTCATATTCTCTTCTATCAGAAACAGAATGAGTATCTTGGATTAAACTTTTCAAAAGGTTATTTCAAAGTGAGACAATGAGAGATAAAGTCGGCAGACACACACTCTTTACATACACATGTATGTCAATTTGAGACCCACGCATGTAGGGTAGAGGACCGAAAGACACATAAATACTGCATTATACAACACCTGGCAGATGGTGCACTGCTGCTGCGAGCTGCTGTAGTCATGGACAAGAACACACTGCTTAACAATACTCTAGGCGTTCTCAATTTAGCCACACCGCAGGAGATGTTAGGTCTACAGTATCTCTATTAAAACTGTGCATATAGTAGCTTGTGAAATTAGAGCTAGACAAGCAAGAGGCACGCAGGAAAGTGTGTGTGTTGGCGGTATTCTTTCACTTTGAACTTGCTGTCAGTTTCTGCTCTCAACATATAATTGTCATAACACTAACAATGTTTATGCTTAAAGATGTACAGACTGGTATCATGCCTCTAAATATTTACAAAATGTCTCAAGTCATAATCATATCAAATATATGAGATATTATATGGCTATATGTTAATATAAGAGGCAGCCATGAATACTTCCTTGTTTAATGAGGATGAACATGCAGAGAAGAGATCTTCTGTCTCCAGCTAACAAAACCCTATTGTAAAACTGACGGATATTGACTGGGCAGATCTTCACTCAGTAAGGTTTACACAAGTCTTACACAATGGGCTATTTACCACTTCCCTGATCCTAAAACCTAAAAATTGCACACTCCTTGCATTGTGTCAATAAGACAGGTTTAAAGGAAACACACACATTTGCCTACACAGCTACCCAACTATTATGAATTCACACCTTCCTACATTAGTGGCATGGCACATTGAATCAGAATAGTGTTGAACATTAGTCAATTAATTGAATAGTCTTTCAACACAAATATCAATTATCTCAAACTGTTTTTATAATAATCATTTAAGTCATCTATCAGTCAAATGTGTGCTAATATTTGGTTAGTTTTTTTGTTCTGTTTTTCTTTTTTTTCTTTCACAAGTCTCTTAAAAATGGTCAATTTAATGATGTTATGGTCTGGAAGAAGATCAACAGTAATGTAAACACACAGTGTAATAATATGTAGTTATTAGGTTAAAAAATGCTAAACCTACTGCATGCCCTATTAACTCCTTTCCCTAACTTCATTTGAATAAAGGCCACAAACTTCATGCACCATCATGCATGTCTGAGACCACAGCACTGGATGGAGTGATATTCATTTGACCCTGGAAGATCACAAGATTTATCAAAACTCATCTCTGATATAAGAGGAAAAGCCATCAACCCCCCGAGGGATGATCTGTGTCCGAGAGCAGGGCTGTCATATTCGGTTACCTCATTTTATTTCTTCACATTTGAGACAATGGCATGACCTTAATTACCCTGTCAGAGCTGTAATCTACATTGCACTTCTTTTCCTTTTCAGTAACACTTGACCTGACGTTTTACTCCAAAGGTATTATCAGATTCAACCAAGTTGGTTTTAGGGCATTACGATATTATAAATTTGCAAAATGTCAATTTCAGTTAAGATTTTTTTAAACACATCTACATTCTTTATGTTAAATATTTCTTATTATGCACCGTATGACTCCTGTTAACATGAGAATTAGGTCAGATTTTGGATATTTGTATGTGTACATTGACACGCCTATCTTTATATCCCAAAATTACTGCCGCTTTTATATATTGTGTACCTACCTACATTCGTAATTTTAAATGTTTAAAATAACTTCTTATTGCATATTTGATCTGTATTTAGATATTCTTCTTTGCTACATTCCTTTGTATTCAGGTTTCTCTTTGTTTTTTATTTTTATTGCTGTTACTATTACTTTCGGCTGTAACATTTCAGCTTCCACAAAGAGATCATTTGTTCAGTGGTAACTCAAAGTTAAGCTACACGTTAAGGAAAGCTGACACTGAAGTGAAACAGCATTCTGTTGTTTCTGCCTCAGAGTGATGTGCTGTGACGCGCCATAACATGTGCTGCATCATGTGATTGAGCACTGGGAGGCTTTATATGTAAAAAGTGCTGCTCATGGGCATTGTCTCCACAGACAATGCCCATGAGCACTGGCTTATTTTAATCAGACCTTTACAATGGAATAATATTTTAAAAAGCTGAGAAAGAGTCAGAAGAAAAACCAAGCAGTATTATAGGTAAACCTACAATAAAATAGCATTTTTGTGGTGTTTACAATGTGTTTTAAGCCTTCTTTATGTTGTAAGTATTTGTTGAACATGCATACCCTAAGTTCATTCAACAACTACCGCTTAACACTGTTAAACACTCTGGAGCTGCCACTTTCTCATCTCTGTTCCCTTAAAGCTGGAGTGCGGGACTTTTACGTATAAACAAACGTCTATCACATTCAAGCTCTTGCCAAACGAGTTCACACAATGCTGATTAAGCCTATCACCACCAGGTAAATCCCTCTGTGTTTCACAGCATATTAGCGTCTTTAAAAATGGTGTCTGAGGCGTCATTCCAGCGCTGGCACACCAGTAATGATGCATTTTATGTCAACCAGCAATGACTGGTTTCCAAAAGCTGAGCGAGGAAGCAACCCAGAGCCATCAGAGAACTCCATGATCAACCATGGTGTAAACAAAACAAAACAAGAATTGTTTATGGTTTATTTTGTTAATTATGATTGCATAGTTTGCGTTAATATGCCCCGGCATCATTGCATTGTAAGCAGACATACCAAAAAAAACACCCGATTTGAAACTGAACAGAGGTGACGCAACTCTGGAGAAGGCTACAGCCACTAGGAGTATGGAAGAGCCTATGGAAGAAAAACCCATGAGGCGTCCAATAAAAGTTTCTGACGCTCCAGATAAAAAAAGAAACTCTGCATTCAGAGGAAGAATTATAGTCAAAAAAAGAAAGTGAAGGACGGTAAAAACAAACACGGATAACCATTGCTATAGCTTTTCCTTGTTGGAGAGCACTTAAGAGAAGAGACTGAAGGCAGATGCTGCATTACTGCTCTTGGACAGGTTGGAACTTGTAAAATATTTGGAGTAGGCTATGTAGCTATTACATGTACCCTTCGCTAAGCAATGCCCCGAATACACAGCTGGCCAATCACACTCTTGTGGCAACAGTAACTAAGGAGGCGGGGCTTAGCGAAGGGTCAATTGATTATGGTCTTAGAACTGTGGAAATGTCTCTATATTTTTGTAGCTAATTCTGAACACGAGTCGGGGGCGAGCTCACCTGTAGGCATACGTCATGTGCACGTGAAGACAGTGTTTATGTAATTAGACAAATTAGACAAAAGTTCCGCACTACAGGTTTATTTCAGATATTAATTCAATTAACTTCAAATTTTCTAATGTGTATAGCACAATCTTACACAAAATTATTTCAAAGTGTTTTACATGAAAACAAAATAAGTGCAGAGTATGCCAACCTACAGCCTTCTAGTCATAAGCCAAAGAACTGACAAACATACAAAAGGCAGTGATGGGGCTAGTGTTTAGCTTACAGACATATTGATTAGGTATTGATTAGATTGCTGCTGACATTGCAGGGGTATGCGTTATTGGTACTCAGTCATTACAGTGAGTGAGTGAGCAAAGCTTTTTCACAAATTATTCTTTACACTCTCAGTGCCATTACCCCCCTATACCAACAAGCAAGTTGGAATAGGTGAAGAGAGGGGGAATTCAGGTGAAGCGCATTTGGTTTTTGCTACACCATCATCAAAATTGGATCTATCCAATTGATAAAGTTCCTCTAACAGCTCTTAATGAACCTCTTCTTCAGGCTACTTCAGAAAAAGAATTGGTTTTGGCATAATCATCCCACCACTGGACAGAAGCTTTCTATTATATTTTATGCTGACTGTCACCCTTGATTTGTTTTCATGACCACAGTGAGTTGAACCCCACTTTATCTAAACTAGAGCTACATATTGTCCCATGTATGTTCACCCTCCAAAACGTAGCTTGGAGCAAACAGTCAGATAAAGGCTAGAACCAAACAGTACAACCCAATTAGAATCAGACTGAAGTCACACCAGGTTAATTAATCATATAATAGAGGCTGCCTCTAATTATTATTGTCATAATCTATATATCCACCAATTATTTCCTTGATTAATCAATCACTTAACGTATCATTTGACTGCACCCAAAGAAGTGGTAATGGCTATCACTAGCAAGGACCACGCCATCAATATATGCGTTGAAATGATTTATTGATGAACAAAATGATTGTGCAAGGCTTGGATCTGCTGGTTAGCTGTGTTTCTATGTGGGGAAGCTTTGATGTGAAATCCACCGTAGTACCTGGTTCACGACAGACCCCCTCATAACCCAACAGAGAGGAGGAAGCAGAAGAGCAAACAGGAGAAAGAAGTAGGAAGGGAGGGGTGCAGAACGCAAGAGCAAAGAACAGTGTATGGGTTAGTATGGCATTTATAGAAATGTCAGAATTGACATGGTTGAGGTATGGCTCTGCTCCTGAAACACTGCTAAATAGCTACACTTAATGAGGTGGCCTTTAATAACTTACTTAAAGTGCACAATGTGTCTATGTGCACAAACTGCTGCATTTGTACACTAACCTGAAGGTGGTGATGTATGTAGTAACATCACTGACTGTACCACAACTAATAATATGAGGTATGTTAGCTGTGATACACTCAGTGGCCACTTTATTGGGAACACCTGTACAATCTAATGCAATCCAGTGCAACTGTTCTGTCATAAAGCTTTTTGACACTGCTGTGAAGGTGTTAATTCAATTACATGTTTTTAGCAGAGTGATGATATTGTGCTGGACTGTAATATATTCAGAGAATCAGCACTAAATGTAGCCTGTCCGTAAAGTGAGGCCAGTAAGTGAAAAAAGGGTAACACAAGTTAGAGTGAGCAATACTCACTGATCCATTTAAATGATCATGCTCACTGGGCCTGACAGTCAGACCACTCAGAGAGAGTGCATCAAAATCCTCCTCATAAAGCAGAACTGCTCTTCTTGTCTCCACAGGGAGCAACACAATAACCCAAGATAACCCCAGAAAGCTCAGAGAGGTCTACTCATAGACAGGCAGCAACATGAAGGAGAAAAACACAGTACAGAGCAGGGATGTGCAATTCATCCTGAATGTCCCTAGACTTTGATTTGACATTTTCAAGAAAATTATCTTTAAATACTGGTACTGATACTACAGAATCCTTTTACATAATTTAGCATATGAATCTTGAAAGAAAAGTATAAGAAGTGCAGCAAAGTAACTATTTCTCAAATATTCTGAGTATGAGTGTAACATTTATCAAAATTGGCAGGATACACTAGGGCTGCCCCCTAATAGTCGACTAAACCGGTCAGTTGGTCGCAGAAAAAACCAACTAAGACCTCACACTCCATTTGAGAGCCTTTCCTTGTCATCGGGACCAAAGTATCAGGGGATTACGCCTTGCAAAAGCTTTTTCTCTAGAACCTTTGGTAAAAACTGTTTTTGATATTTGTGTGATATTGTGTGTGTAGCGTGGTTTCTGTGTGTTCTTTCTGCTGCAAAACGAATTGCCCTCTGGGGGAAAATAAAGTACTACTTGACTTGACTTGACTTGACTTTTGATTTGACTTGAAACGACTACAGACTGTACAGAACTCAGCTGCTAGGCTTTTAACCAGAACCCAGTTTTACGATAACATCACACCTGTTTTCGACTCTTAAAATTGTCTCTTGGGCAGGGGTCTCCAGTCTCTCCCTGAACCGAGGCCCTGGAGCAACCTGGCTGAGGAAATAAGGCTGTCAGAGTCAGTGTGTTTATTTAAATCACTTCTAAAAACGCACTTTTATAGGAAAGCATATTCTTTCTTTTTTTTACTTCTTATTTTTCTTGTATTTTATCACGGTCGTATTTTATTTCATCCTTGTCTCTGAAGTGAAGCACTTTGTACTCTGTTGATATGTGCTCTATAGATAAAGTTTAAAAGTTGCAAAACAGAACTTTTCTCTGAAAACAAAGAAGTCACCTACTGGCGCACTTCTGATAACTCTAGCTGCCATTAGCTAGTTAGTTCAGTTAGCTGACTCTACCCGAACTTGGAGTTTGGAGTACCGTGCGTAGAGTGTAGGTTTTTGTTTAAACCACTAAGACAGGAGCTTTGGTCCACCGAAGTGGCCATTAGTTGACTAATGGCTTGAAACTAACAACTACTAGTCGACAAGGATAATCTTTAACCGGGGCAGCCCTAGGATACACACACTTTACCATCTCAGAGATTCCCTTAAAACCGTGTTTTCTTTAAAGAAAAACAACTAATTCAAAGTATCTGTTTTGTATTCCTGTTAGCCAGTCTTAAATACTGCATGTTACATCTTAGTATATGTGAAAATATAAACAAGGTTAAGAGTACTCAATGTCATATGGGATGGATGGTACAATAGAGAAAGATGCCAACTTGTGAGTATTAACATTATGACAACCAATAGAAGATATAAAAAAGTAATGACTTTATAATAGCATCAGACATAAGAACCGCTCTCAATGCTACCCAGGCAAGTGTAACCTCCAGATGATCTTCTTTAGATGCACTACTAAGTATCTATCCTGCCTTTTATCAGTAAGATCCATTGGTAGCCTGTCTGACCCTCTTAACCTGTGGATCTGTATGGATCACATCATCTTATATGGGCTCAGGATTTTTCCACCGACAGTGAGTTTTCACAACAACAAAGTCTGCTGGTCAACCAGCTGTTGACAAATCCCCAGTATGGCTCTGTCCTGGCGATATCTAGCCCAAAAATCTGTATTTTCATTGCAACTAAAATTATATGAACCACTTTAGAACATACTGGGTGAGGGTTCACAGAAGCGAATTATCATCCTTTCTTTTCTGAGATAAAAAGAAAAAAAAAAAAGAAATTTCATGGCAGATATAGCATGAGGAAAAAGCATAGAGGAGGGCATGTATGAGAATCCAACAATTTCAAAATTTCTATTTCATTCTATAGGAAGAGGAGACCTTATACATCTGTTTTAGTACTGAAATAGTGAATCAAGGATCAACAGTTGTAGTTGTAGCCCTAATGTCTCTCTTTGCTGATAAAGTGTTCATCTAAATTGGGTTCACAGAAGGACAGCAGAAGTTGAAACTATAGATGCAAAGAGATAGGGGGAGTTTCTACACACAGTGATCTTACTGCACATATAACATCATCGATTAAACAATGAAGCTCAAGGAAAAAGGCACTCTGTCATAACAGCCTATCAGCAGCATGAAGATAAGACTATGTCGAGGGAAAAACACAGAACAAACTCATCTTATTTGTGAATTTATGAATGTGTAAAACAGGCACTTAACTGCCTGTTTCACACATTGTGGAGTTAGATTTGCCTCAAGGAATGAAATGTGACCTCTATAGTTATTAGACAGCCTGACTAACCACAAGACCACCCGGATACTTTATATGGGCTGCATGACTAGAAGCGGTTGTGACTGTGCTCTTGGGCGTTAGATAATGATGAGAACAAGACTCTATCACATATTTTGTGTTATGTCCTATCAAAGGTGAATGTAAACTATATGAAATCAGCATTTGTGTAGTTAAGGTTTGTTTTAGTCTGAGGGTGGGGTACAGCACGCTGCTCTAACCAGCATGGAAATAAAGTAATCCCCTACTTCCCTCTCCTGTTTGTTGCTGTTAGAAAAAGTCAAAATATTTCACCAAGTCTGCATCATCTCATGTTTGTTGTGACATTTTTTGTGCACCGTTTATAGAAGCAAAGTACTTAGGTTTTCATGAGTCAAGCTGCTACACTGAACTGAAACTGTTTGTAATAGCTCTCTTAAAATCAAACATAGCTGGTTTATTACACATGTGGCAGGAGGATGCAGGGTGGCAAATGGATTCCATATGCCCAAACATAAGATGTGATATCAATAATAAAAAAGATTATCTTAGGTGCGTGTTGTGTTTCACGTAACATACATCTAAAGGTCAAGTTGTACCGGCTTTACTGAGATAACAAAAGCAAAATAATAACTATTAATACAATAATACAAGACTGTGCACACAACAAAACACTGGAACAGGAGAAGTGGTTCTGGTGATGGTGATTTTTTAGAGGTTTCCTGCTGAGCCTTATGCCAATAAAACATGTCATTGCTATTTAATATCAAATAATATAATAAAACCTACTTTTGAGGGTGCAGCTTACTCTTGATCTCCTTATTATCTGTCTGCACTATTAGCTTACTTGACCTATTATAGCCTATTTAATGGTATTTTCCATCTACTAACGACACTATCACAATAATAAGGCATTCCTATAAGGCCATAAAGGCTAAAGACCCTGTCTTTTGGTAGATAGGCATGCTTATGTGTCATGGTCTTGGCCTCATAGGAGTCTGTGTTGTTTATACAGTAATGTAGGCTGTCATTTACAAGAAAGGCCAGCTGCTGCGCCTTAACCTGATTTTTAATTTAACAAGCATATGCACATAAAAGCTGACATAATAATATTAGAAGCGGCTGGTGCCTTTGTTTATGTCTTGGTGAGTGATCTCAGTGGTCCAGTAAGGACGCGCTCACTTCCCGAAGGATGCTGTGTGTGCTGTGCAAGAAAAGATGGACGCATACAAGTTACTCACTCTGCGTAGCCGGTGGACCACGGCAGCCGCTTGGTCTCCTTCACTATGAGGATCGGTCTCGCAATGTGATCCGCCGAGCACTCGACCTCGTCCGGCGAAAGTCCCAGGAACTGCGGTCTGCTGTACGGGAATTTCAGCGGCAGATCCGAGCCGCCGGGATGATCACCGTTGGGGCCACCAGCCACCATACCTCCCATAAAATTGGCCACTGCCGATTTCACCCGCGTGAGCATGGTCCTGCAGCAGCGTGGGTCCAGGAGATGCGAATGAGCGAGTTTTCCCCCGCCCGACAGATCCCCGCACTGAGACGCAGTTTCGCGGCGTGAAAGACAGACACACAGCCGCCGTGAAAACTCATTCAGCTCAGCTCGCCCTCCTGTGAACACGGAAATAAAGCCACATACACACACACACACATAGGCAGGCAGCGCTGCACGCTAGTCACGTGACAAACCGGTTGCTGCTGGTGGATTTGGCCGCACTGGCAACTCAGTGAGCAGCTTACTGTTGACAGTGCTGGAGGTCAAAGGTGCTTAATACCGGAGTTACTTCTTGGGGCAAGGTACAGCGTAATGAAGGGCTAACCCATGCTCTGAAAGTGGGCCCTCATTTTGGACTACATATTAAAACATATTAACACACATGTCTGTGAAGTTATTTCATTCATCCAATTATTCAAAGAGAGTTATAACACACACGCACACACACACATAATATTCACAATTGCAGTTTTTAGTATAATATGTTTCACATGTTTACACTGGTTTTACTTCCTAATGTTTGGGATCCCACAAACCCACTGCTGTAATCTACATGTGTTAATAATATTAACTGCAAAAACTGTTCTGGCCTCATTAAAACCTAAAATATAGAAGTGGTAACCCTTCCAGGTTGCCTTGCTCATATGATGAAGGTGACAAAATTCTAAAATGACCATTAAACATTGTTATTACACCAAATAAGAAAATATTTCATGTTTCAATTTCATTTGTGCATGTTATATATAAGTTATACAGAAATGCAATATATATACAAATATAATATATTTGATTTGTTTTTTCAAAAGTTATTCATACACAAATATATGTACATAATCCTACAGAGTGATGTTACTTGTGACTGTACTTTTGGGGTCAATTAGGACCCTGAGAGGTCTAAATCCCTGTTAGACCTCTCATCTGATAATACTCCAATAACAGAAATGGAATTAGAATGATTTAAGATTTGAGAGGAATGGTGCTGCATACAAATTACTGTCACCTTCAGTCATAGATATACCACATGAAAATCCATTGTATTTAGACCCCAAACAGAAGTAATGCGCAATTTTATGTAACTACTAACAGTTCCAATTCAGGCAGTTCTCATAATATTGGGAAAGGTCATGAAAGCATTAAGCTGATAAAAAAATGCTGAAGTGTTTGTTGATCTTTAAGAGGGTCAGTGTTCCCAGGCCGCCAAACAGAGCATAAGGATTAACACAAATTGTTCCCCTATAACAGCTAGATTTAATCCTAATTATGTTAAAGGTCACAATCCCTGATCACGATAGCTTTTCAAGAATAAAAAGATACCTAAAAATGACACACACAAACACACACACACACCAAACACAGGAAGCCAGTGTGAGTGTAGTCAGCTGACTTTGGCATTTGTACCTGATAAAACATCCATTGTAAATAAGAGGAGTGGACAACCTAGAATGTAATTGAGAAGAAACCAAATAAGCAATTCATATATGAAATTATCCATGTAGTAATAATAATAATAATAATGATGATGATAATAATAATGATGATGATGATGATGATGATAATAAATAGTAATAATAATAATATAAACTAAAGTAATCCAGTGCTTCAAAAGAGGCAGAGGCAATAATTATAGCAGATAGAGGAAAAGGTAAATAATACATATGGATAAAATAGAAGAATTGAGACAGGGACTCTGGCATCTTCATTTCCTCAAAGTGAGTTCACTGTACTTTCAAACTGACAGACACTGAACTTAACAAACTGATCTCTGTAATGAATTCAGTACACAGAAATCAGCTTTTGTCCTAGATGAGGTTACAATAACCACAACACATTAGTTAAACCCAGAGATATTACTGCAAATATGATGTATCCGGACAGTTAATTACTTTGTCATTTAATTTTTTTTCCAGTTTGTTCTGCCCTGTGGACTCAGTTTAAATCTGATTGGCTGGGCGTTCTGCAACCCACCAGGAAGTGTGTCTAGACATCAAGAACTTGTGGATACACTTAGAGCTGCATTTTGGAGAAGTAAAGCTCACGAATGATCTTTTATACAATAGCACAGTCTGCAGGCCAGCCAACCCACAGATCAGACTCACAGGCTTTCTATTCATGAACCTGCAGTGTTGAAAGGTGAAGTTTTAAATCATGACAGTCTGAAGAACTTTTAAAAAGACCCAAACATTGGTGATAGAAAGGCTGTGACAAATTGGCACTGTTCTGGGACTCATCTGGGAATGATAATTCAGATCCATTTAGGCCAAATGTTCACTGGAAAATGTTGCCATTTGGACAGAGTCTGCTTCTATCAACAACCCTTAAGCCAAATTTAGCTTGAGTCTATTAAGAGTTAGCAGACATCTGATCAGCCTTCAAATAGAAATGCACATTTTGCACAATCAAAGTCCAAGTACAACTGATTTAAGACATTTATATCTCTTATGATCATGTTTGTAGGACAACTAATTCTACAGGTATGTGAGAATTACTTATTTGCTTTAAGTCTCAAGTCAACAATGGGTAGATTAACCTGTTTGGTTGTCCAGGCCAAAACTTTTCTATCAGCCCTCACTGGCCCCTGACACACCCAACTCCTGCTTCCTTGTACACCCAGACACCAGTATACTCAAATAATACTACATGGAAATGAGATTAAAACAAAATGTATGTGTAAAACAATTAAGTCTTAGAATTAGATTTTAACACATGGCCCTTACTCACAGGACCACAAGATCACTCTTACAAAAATGTATCTGTGCTGCACAAAAACCTATGTCTTCTCCCATCCAGGTTACATTTGATAAAATTAATCATTGACAAAGTTCTTTTGTTTTGTTCAGTTTTTGTTATATGTCGACAGTGAATCCTTGTTTAGTGATATGGAAAAGATTATGGTTGGATTAAAAAAGTATTATTGAAAAGTAAACACTGACTTGAAGCATGAAACCCGGTTCCTCGTTTCAAAGTCACATGCTTTGTGTAACCATCCAAGAATACAACAAGCACCTCTATGCTTTTTGCTGACATATGATGTCAAATTACTTCCTCCTTTGGAGCTTTGAAATGAGCTGGATAGTGTTACATTTATTCCAAAACATATTAAGAAGTGAAACTTAGTTGCATATGAATGTAATTGTAGGAGAATGGGTTGTACAAGTGATATGTCTCCCCATGTTCCTATTAAAATACATATTTACTAAACCAAAGGTTTAAAGTTGTTAGAGAATTAAAGTTTTAAACTAAAGTCTTACATGGTGTATTCAATTCTCAGACATGCTATGAAACTTTTAGATTATTCTCAAATTGTGTCCAGTGGAGACTTCCAGTGTGAAGGGGATTGGTGGCGTGGCAACTTCCTTCATGACCTCAGATCACACGTGAAATTCTTGTTTTGAGTGTAAACCTTTCTACGTATGAAATGGGCTCCATGTGTGATAAACATGTGAAGTGTTTTTTTCATGCAATAAACTCGCATGTGCTTTTTTGTAAGGTTTGAAGTGATTGTTTCTGACAGTGCACAGCATGTGACTCTCTGAAGTGTAAAGTACCTTATTTTCGTAATAAGTTTATATACCCATTAAAACTGTGAGCTCATCAGTACAGAATGTCTCCAGTGAAAATGAATGTACTCCAAAGAAAGTAGAGTTACCAGTTTGGCAGACTATATCCAATCAATAATTCATGAGTTTGCCAGCAAAGAGCTCTATTGACCTAATAGCGCATAATAAGCCAGTTTGTGTCCTGGATGCATGAGAGGACGTACTTTACCTTAGGCAGGGAAAACAGCATACATAGTGAGTAAACATTAACCAGAACACTAAATGGGACCCTGGTCTATTCCATACTATAGAAATCAAGTAAACTCATATTCACAGGAGATTATCATATATGTCTGAATAATATGATATTTTCATTATGGATTAATCTGATCATTTGCTTCATTAATCAAATTGTTGTTTGGTCCATAAAATGTCATAAATGGTGAAAAATGTTAATCATTGTTCTCAAAGCCCAAGGTGACATCATCAAATGTTTTGTTTTGTCCACAACTCAAAGATATTCAGTGTACTGTCCTAGAGGAGGTAAACCTGAAAATATTCACATTGAGAAGCTGAAATCAGAGAATTTGTATTTTTCTTAAAATCAAAAAAAAAACATGCTTGTTAAAACACTATAACCAGGCTATTGAACTAAAATTTCAAAACCATCCATTTTTCAAAAAGCACACCCATTTCTCTAAACTCTACACACAAATTCCTTAATTTCTCATTGCCTACACCGTATGTTGAGAAAACACTAAGAACTGCAGTCTGAGTGTAAAGCAGGAAATGTGCATGCATTTCAGCGGACTTGGTTCATTGGGGTTGGTACATGAATTAAAGGTTGTGGTCATTGTTTTTCAAGTGTACTGTATAAACACTTAGAAAAAACTGTTTGCAACACTGAAAGTTTAGGAATTTGTTTGTAAATTTGTAAGTAAATTACTATATGCAGTGATATAGAAAAAATGCTGTAAAGGATATTGAAGCAAATGTCTACATTTCTGATGTTTCTTGTTACATATGCTTTAGTACAATCAATACAGTGAAAATATTTTATTCTATTCTATCAGGAAATACTGATTTATGCAAGAAATCATTCTAACTTCAAAGATAAAAAAAGCATCATTTATGTAATGCTGCAGTTCTTAGTGTTTCTAGGTCAGGTTTATCTGAGGGAAAATTGCTCCAGTGTTGTGGTCGGTTTGGCCAAGATGAATGTTGGTAATGCAGACTGTTTGAGTTTTGAAAAAGCTGCTTCAGTTTCTACCATGCATGCTAGCATTAAAAAAAACGCAATGCACAGACAGACCAGCCAATTGAAATCACCATCCACAGAGCCATGCCACTAGTGAG
>NW_024043194.1:0-28667 GCF_014851395.1 Micropterus salmoides | reverse complement strand
ACTGGACGGGCTAAAGAGGTACCCTGTGAGTTAAAAAGTGACAGCAAGTGGTCTTAACCAAGCTTCAATATGTGACGACTCGGCAGTGAGAACATTGATTTGCTGTCAGCAGATACCATGAGGTGATGTACTGAATCAGGATCGGTTCAAGGACAGAAAAAAAAAATCGCACGACCCTGAAAAAACTTCAAACTCCAAATCTTCGTCAAATTTTTCTCAGACCTCCAACATGTCTTGTGACCTGCAACTTAACAAATGATCATTTTCTGAACTGTCTGACAGCGGTTTCAATCTGTGCATATTTAACTGCTGGAATTACTGTTCAAACTTCAGTTTTCTCTTGCCATGAGCCCAAGTATAAGCAACCACAAATTCCACAGAAATTAATTTGTGCTCAGGCTCAGCCGATTCTGTCTCACTGCAGAGGAAGCCCTGGCACAGCCAGATCTACATGAGCCGCCTCCCTCCTCCTCCGCCTAATGACAACAATTTGCTGCTCCTCTGCTCTGATGCACTGCACCTTTTAATCCTTGAACATCTGAGTCTCGGCTTAATGATGGCTAATTCCTTCCTACTGTAACATACAGAGGGAGAGAGAGAGCGGGATGATGCGTGCCTGCTGCTGATTTGTCACAGGGAGAGGAAAATAGTTAAGTGAGAGCACGACTTTGCAGATTGGCTCTGTGCGTGTGATGTCACCAGACCCAATCAAGTCTTGTATTAGAATAACATGGGACCTGGAAATACCTGGATATCTGCATTCAGGCTCCATGATTTCCCTGCAGCAGGAGCAGTCAGGTCATGAGACTCTTTTACACGTATCGCTTTTAACCATATTATTTAACCCACTTACCATGCATGGAAGTGAAACCAGATGTTAAGTTGGGTGTCTGTTTGATCCTCTGGCTACGTGAATTGCTGCTGTAACAGATTTTTTTGTATGTTATGTGTAGGTCTGAGTCATCAATCAATCCTCTATGAAAAAAAAAAAATTCCGATAGCCAAACTTGACATCTTAAAATGTCTAATTATCTATCACCTTTCTACTGTCACATCTCCAATAAAGTCATGATACTGTCCAAAAAATACATGTGCTTATGTACAAACTGTTTTGTTTGACCGACTTATGAAAGGCAGCACATTTTCATATTTGAGAAGGTGAAATGAGAGTTTCCCCCACATTTTTGCTTAATTAAACTACTGTTTTTGTCGACAGGCTGAAAAATTATGCGAGTGAAGATACATGAGAGAGATTGTTCCAGAGGAGATTGCTTCCTTGATTGTGTATGTAGTTGCATGTGTGTAACAAAAAAAGAGTGAGAGAGGGAAGAGTGCGTGCGTGAAAAAGTTTGTTAAGTGTGTGCTGTTGTCTCTCTTGCAGCAGACTGTTCTCAGCAGCTCAGCGCATGGTGTGTATGTGTGTGTGTGCGCATGTGTGTCAGAGTGGTGTCAGAGAGTATTACAGCCTATCAGAGCTAAATGTGAAACACGGCTGTGTAAATGGGCTGAGAGATAGAAATGATGAGAGCAGCTATCAGCAGGCAGAGAGACCACAATTACCACCCAGCACCAATCTCAACCTCCGCTGAATGTCTGATTCACTGAAGGACTGACTGTTTCACTGGCTGTGCATTATAGATTTCACCTCAGTCACTACTCAGCAGGTACAACACATGTCTTATCTGTACGTATACACATGTCTGAACGCAGCTCTCTAAATCTAAAAATCCCACTGCCTATTACTCACCACGTTATGCCAATCCAATAAATATTTTTATCTTTGTCTCCATTTTCCTTCTATCTATGTAAAAAAGAATATTTTTAAAGGGTTCGTTGTTCCCCCCCCCCCCCCCACAGTCTTCATTCCACTCCTGGGTTGAGTTTTATAGAGGCTGTGGAGGAAATTATGAAAACTAAAAGCGTTTTTTGAAGCCGGTTCAAGAGGCTCATCTGGTTATTCAGGATGAAAATTAAATCAGAGGAGCAGCAAACTCAGTGTATTAAACCACTGCAGAAAATACAGATGTTGGCCATGAATTCCTAAATCAAACGGGGTCACCAGGTGATTCTAGACCAACGAGATGATGGACTTTGTCCCCATCAAAGTAAACAAAATTAACAGACAATGCAATCGACAAATACCGGTGATGGACAGAATATCATGAACATCAAGGGAGTGTAAAACAAAAACATAATCAGTCAGTCCTTGGATTTCAGCAGATATAACCACTGGGACAATGAGTCACTTGCTAATCATTAAGAAAGATTAAAAAAAATCATTAAACTTAAGGAGCGAATTAGTGAAATTAGTGAGTAGGCAAGGAATACAAAGAGGCAGCAGTGAAAGTTCAAAACATAATAAAATATCAAACAACAAAATCAACGGACTTAATCATGCAATTTAATATGACATTTAAAAATGTTAAGTAGTCTGGAACTGGCATTTATGCTTTTATGTCTGAATATGAACAAACTATTATGATGAATAAAAAAAAGAATTGACTGAAACGGTGCTCCATCAATGTTGCATAAGGTCAACGCGACTCGACTCATGTAAAATGTATTAGGAGCTGATGTTTACTATGCAGATATGTCGCACTCATTAGGGAACAGTGGCACATGTGCGGCTCGGTTTGTGGCGCTCGCCTCATGTTACCCTGAGCTGCAGTGATGGAAGATGAAGAAGAACCGTAATCGACTGCCAGGAATGCTTTTGGGAATCCCATCAAAGAATTCCAATGCAATTAATATGCCGCTGCAAATTTGATTCATTATTAATAATGTGCCGCTTCCTGCTCTATCAAAGAACATGTTAGAAACAGCCTGTCCTCACCAGAGAAACGGCCTAATAGGCTGATTGTTCAAGCAGCTTATTACAACCTATATACACCTTTATTGGCGGCAACCTCTACTGGCTGTTGTATGATGGCAGCAAATGAAGTCAGGCCTTTTACCCAGGATAACAAGGTTCGAATCCCCTGTGAAACTATGTCATATTTGACTTGACTAAACCGGGACTGATTTCAAACCACATGTTTAACATCAGGTGACTTAATGTCCCTAAGGTCTGGTTCGACTGTCGCTGGACTTGTCATACGGTCATATGTCATTTTGGGGAATGGTCACGTTGTTTTGGGACTCACTGACAATCAACCTATTTGTCGTTTAGGTATGAGGAAATGTTAGTAAGTAAGATGATATTAGAAATGACTGTCAAAGTTGAGTGATTCTACTTCTGATCCGTATTGTCCAGCCAGAAGTCCGAACCCCAAAGATGAGTCTATAGCAATGGCAGAAAACAGAGGAAAGCTTTGGCATTTGGTTTGATTAAACATTGTAATTTGTAAATAGAAGATTGAGTCAACAAAAAATCAACAAACTGTGAAACGGATAATCAAAAAGTTGCATCTTGTTTAATCGACAAATCATTTCAGCTCTTTCTCCTAGCCGGATAATAAGACTGATGTCGAGTTTATGTTGGGCAAATTCTGCATGGAAGGAGGGTTGTTTTCTGACTAAACAAGTGCTAATTCAATTGAAAGTATTAAATGCCTCGCAAAGGACGGATTTTTACCAGGGCTTTTTGCATTAGATTGTATTCTGCATATCAGATCTACTGATGACAACTGAACTGTGCATCACAGCATCTCTAGTTACTCAACACCATGAGTCAATAAACGTTTATTCACATTCAAAAATCTGCTGCCAAGTCATCACCACCGAGCTGAAATCATTGTTTCTGCAGGAAAGAAAAAAAAAAACCCAACTGGACTCATTACAATTAGCTCAGAGATAATATTTTGAAACAGCACAGCACCCATTGTTATTCACAATCCCTCCTAATCCGAAACCTCCCTACAGCAGAACTCCGTGCCAAGCCTGCCCCTTTATTTCTGTCCAATAATAAACGGCCCAACAGCACTGCCGTCCCAGAAGCCCCTGCGGTTGCCATGGTAGTTAATAAGGCTCGTTAAGATCAAAGGCACAAAGAAGATTGTTGACTCTCCAAGGAACGCCAGTTGAGCCCAGAGGAACGCAATTAAGGCAGGGATCCGCTGCATACCTGATGTTACGCTAACAAGTGCGGATGCAGCTGCAGGACGCACGGCAGCTTCAGGAGGCTGTGTGCAGGAATGGGTGGAAAGACAGGGAGAGTTACACAAGCTGTTTGTGAGCGCAGAAGAGAGCAGGTTGTGTTTGTGCGTGTCTATGAAACAAGCTCCGACATGTGCACACGAGACTACGGCAAATCTGTGTCTCCCAGTTTAACCGCGTGTGTGTAAATTGAAAGCAATGGGTGGGCACAGAGGGAGATGAAATGGATAATGGGTGCTCACTGAAGGCAGAAAGCTCACCTCTAATAACAAAGACTGATGGTTACAATTATTATAATCACTAACAGATTTAGTGTAACTGCCATTTTAATGTGATTTTTTTATGAAAAATAACTTTGAACCAGAGTGAGCACATTCAATCTAATTACATTCGGAGTAAAATTATTGGTTTTGTTCGCAGCTGCTCTGAGGCAGCAGGAACGTCCATGCGAAATATTTGCTAAACAGGGTTTTTGCTGCTCTGAATTCTATGTCCTGTGAGTAATATGTAAATATTCTAAGTTAAAAAAAGTGTGTAAAATGATATTTATAAGAATAAAAAAAATACAATAAATAATAATTAAAGCAAAATATATTTTTTTCTCTTTAACACAACTAGA
Source organism: Micropterus salmoides (assembly GCF_014851395.1). Lineage (NCBI taxonomy): Eukaryota > Metazoa > Chordata > Actinopteri > Centrarchiformes > Centrarchidae > Micropterus > Micropterus salmoides. The sequence goes on along the minus strand of NW_024043194.1, from coordinate 23,953 downwards.
AGTCGAAAATATTTAAAAGGAAGGAGAAAAGAGATGCTTCATTACTGCCATTCGGCTTGTTATACCCTACGCCCGACGGTGGCACATGCTCCCCATTAACATCAGCACAGCAGAAACTCTACACATCTTCTGTCGCAGACTGAAAACTCATCTGTTCAGATTGCACCTTGACCCCACTCTTTCTACATCTCTTTCTTTCTCCATCAGTTTCTAAATGTAGCACTTTCAGCATATCATGGCGGTGGTGACGTCTTTCAAAACCTGGATCCATGTATGATGATTATTCAGTTTGAGGGCCTTGAACAATGCAGAAGATGGTCTTAAAATGGGAGTGCTGGCAGCTATGACAACGCTATATGGACAAAAGTACTAGAACACCCGTGTCCCAATACTTTTGGAAGGCACTGTTTGTTTAAGGTGTGGTCTTTGTTAAGGGAAATCTTAATGCTACAGAAGACAATAATTTGTGTTTGGCCATTTCCTGTTTCAGTTTGACAATGTCCCTGTGCACAAACTCAGCTCCATAAAGAAATGGTTTTCCCACTTTGGAGTGGAAGAACTTGACCGGCCTGGAAAGAGCCCTGACCTCAACCCATCCAACACCTCTGGGATGAACTAGAATGGAGATTTCGAGCCAGGCCCTGTCGTCCAACATCAGTGTCTGACCTCACAAATTCTCCTCTGGATGAAAATCCCACAGACAAAATCTTTTAGAAAGCCTTCCCAGAAGAGTGGAAGCTGTTCCAGCTGCGGAGGGGGAACAGACTCCATATGTATGCCAATGGACTTAGAATGGGATGTCCTAAAAGTAATGTGTAGGTGTCCCAGTACTTTGACATAGTGTTTGTTGTCACACACAACTTGTGAGCAACCTTAAATTGTGTATTTTAGTCTTTTCAAAGTTTTCATGCTTTTATCTTGTATTGTTTTTGTATTATTGTCTCTTGGGTATTATTGTCTTTACACTTGTTAAAGAACTTTGTAACTTGTTTTTGAAAAGTGCTCTACAAATAAAGATTATTATTATTAAAGGACAGATGCTTAAATTGACCTTTATTAATTCACTAATCATGTTTAATCAACAGAGTGAGGCAGCCTTTATAATCTGAGGAGCTGTCAGTCCACTGATTATCACACTTCTGCTGCTGCTTCCTGTCTGATCTGAGCTGCTGTAAACAGCTGCTACTGCTTGTGTTGATTCTTTTTGTTTCTTGCAGCACTATTGACTCCTCCTGCTTCCCTTTCTTACCGTTCTTGGCGATGCCATCTCTTATCTACCACACCTCAATTAGAAATGTCCATTGAGCCGTTATGTTAAACTTTAAATGTTAAATGAACAAGAAGCGCTCATACCTGAACAGCAAAATACGCCAGCACCTTCCAACCAAACAACCCGCAGGGAATCACCCAAAAGAAAAAAAAAAAACTGCATACCAACTTCATCTGTGGACTTTGCTGTGTAATGCAGTACCACTGTGTTACTCTCTAAGCTAAACAAACCTAATATATCACTTAATGAAAACATAATTTAACACATGCAGACTTTATTTCAGAAAAAGTAACACAATGCATTAAAAAAAAAGGACTAAAACTCAAATCACACTGGAACACCAGCACAGACTGGAGACACACACACACACACACACACACACACAGGCAATAATATTGACTTATCATGCAAATGTTCAGTGAACTGATCGGCGTTGACAGTAATGGCGTGTTTCTCTACAAGAGAACAATCAGGAAGATCAGAATCACGACAGACACATTAAAATACTAAGTGTAATGTTGCCGTCACCTTAATGGAGCCAAAGAAAAGGCTCAAATCAGGTTTAATTAGTGTGCGTGTCACTTCTGCTCGCGTCACCTGTGCTGCCTCCACTGAACCTGTTTCCTGTTTGAGCGGTAATTATTTCTTCATACTGTGTGCTATGTCACTGAAACGCCAAGTTTGCAACCACCCAACACACACAACTTACATATTACACTGAAGCTTTAAAAAAAATTAAAAATCCACCTCCTAAGTCGTGACAAGGGCTCTTCAGTGGTTCGTTAAAATGGACTCCTCTTGTAAAAATGGTTGCCGTGACACGACTTGAAGGTAAAAAGAAGTCTGTAGCTGTCATCAGTAACTACGTTGGCTTAGACTCAGTTTTATTGTAATAAGGGCAGCCAGCAATAGCAAATGGCTGATATGAATGTGCTGGGGAACACATGTACTGTGGGTAAGATATTTCAAATTGCTAATGAACACAAAGCAGCTATGCTAGTATACAATACTGAGCTAGTATTTTACAGTGTTGCACAAATGACTGCTGCTGCAGCTTTGCACTATATTTCCTGGCTTATGTTTTATTTTCTCTCTTTACATTACATTTATTCATTTAGCTGACGCTTTTATCCAAAGCGACTTACAGTTGCTATATATGTCAGAGGTAACGAGGGGTTAAGTGTCTTGCTCAGGGACACATTGGTGGATGTGTCACAGTGGGGAGTTAAACCCAGGTCTCTCACACCAAAGGCATGCATCTCACCCACTGTTCCATTTTTTGGACAATGCTGTTGGTCTGAACATGTGTGTATGTATGTTTGCAGTGTGAATCTTTAATAGGCGAGACCCTGGGGCAGCGAACTGCAGGTGAATAGGTTAAAAAATTTAACTAAGACACATCATCATGAAACTTTCCTAGTTGATTACTCACATTAAGACAATATTTTTTTTGTATTACTGGTTTTCTTAAATATTATGTTTAAATATACAAATGAGGCAGTAACTAATGAAATAAGCGTAAATGTATTTTACTGGATTAAGTCAGGTTAAAAATATTGTTTTATTTTGAGATTAAACTGAATTGATTTTACAGAGGGGATTTTGGATACCTCTTTTTATTATTTCATAAAAAAATTCTGTTAACAGGCATAAAAAAAACTATTTTCGACCTGTTTTGGGGGATACAATGTTCTGTAATCCAGGCTGTGAATGATATCTGAACTAACCCTTTTGTAAAATCCTTCTGAACATAGTCAGGAATACGACTTGAAAGTTCGGTGTAAGTGCTACTGAAGTGGAGATGAGGAAAAACTCCTTTCGAGAAAACGGCCTGTAAAGATGTAAAATTCTAGACATTTTCATTGAAAATAAATTAAAGACCCAATACCTAATTAAATACTTAACAACATCACTTTATAACATGTCAAACACATGAAAACTGATAACTAACAGCATGTCTGAACAGTCACACTGAGCTGAGCCACCCGTGGAAAGCTAAATCAGGAAGTGTCACGTGACGCATCTAAACTAATGACGTTGTCAGAAATTGATGCCAGCTAATAAGATTTCATATTGAGCTTAAATCCGCCTCTGTACTTTCACGATTGGTTACTGATACAAAGGAAATTACCATACTTGGATCCGACAGCATTGTGCAGGAGAGAGAGCGCTTTCCAACGGTACCGGGTTTTTTCTTGATGCTTTGGCGATACTGTTGTATTAACTTTCATGCCAATAAAGCAAATTTCATTCCGACCTGACTTCTTTTCTTCGTGAGATAGAAGAAATTAGAAAGTGGCGCTGCAGAGAGCCCCCAGCTGCAGTAGTGTTTAAAATTCATCCAGCCAGAAGCACCAACTGTTCACAGCGCGCCGGTGTAATAGCGACACAACCCATTGTAAGTATCGAAGAGGGAATAGTTGTATTAGTAGATTATTATTTTAGTAGAGTACAGAGCCAGGGACGGGAGATCGCAGGGCGACCGGGCACGCTGCGGACGGTGATTGTTCCTTCTGGCTGGATGAAGCACGATCTGCTGGCATTTCCTCGCGTCCGGGTCATTCCAGCATGCTGGGGTTTCCCAAAGCAGTTTTTCAGGTTTGCTGTTCCAAGTAGCTAGTGCAATCTCAGGCAGGATGGGCAGGTACATACGATTTCATACTCGGGACGCGCTGAATGAAACAAACCGTGGTTTTAACACGGTGGCTGCCTTCCCTCCAGACTCTCCGTGGCGGAAACCCTGATTTAATTACTGCCACCTCCATTTAGGGCTGGACGATAAGGCCAAAAACGTTATCACGATAAAAAGTTTCATATCTTTCGAGATCGATAATTATCACGATAAGTATCAAATACTTTTTTCTTTCAAGTTTACAGGCAGAATTTTTCTCCTGAGTGAAAGTTGAAGAAACCAGACGGTTAATTGTGGTTTAAACTTTTCTTTATGGTCAACACTTGATGCCAAACAGTGGATCACATCACAAATCTGAGATAGAACATTCAAAATGTTTATGATAAAATCTTTGTCAACAAATATCTTTAAGTAAAATTAAGTCCTAATTCGTGTATGATTTAAGTGAATAAAATCAAACATTTATTGAATATTTATTGAACATTTCTTATATTGTTATTGAAAAAAATTATATTGCGATAATTATTGTTAGTGTTTTATTGTCCAGCCCTACCTCCATTGTGTTTGCACCTTTTGTCATCTACACAATAATTCTAAGTTGATCATCCATAACAGGTACAATGTACAATACAATGCACACGTCATTTAGTACTCTTTATTCTGGGTGTTAGTAAATCAGGCCCCAAGTATAGATTTCTCTCTCCCCCCAACTAGTCTGAAAGAAGACATGTTAAGGAAGCAAACTAGCCCAAAATCTCCAAATTAACCAGTGCATGAAAAACGTTGTTTTCGCCAGCCGTGTCTTGCCTTAACATCGCGTTTTTATTGTAAATAGTGACATCATGTGAATCTCTTGGGAGAGCGATGTTAATAAACAGGCAGACTGAAAGAGTGACAGTTACAGAGACGATGGAGAAAGACAAGAGACATAACAAGGGTGACAAGCAGCGACAGAGGAGAAGCAGAGGTGGTGTCGCAGAGCAGCAGCAGTTTGTGTGTTGCCAGTTCGGAAAGCTCGGCAGCATAATTGGTGTCAGAGTCCAGCTGAAGAGCCTGTCACTGCTCGGCTCTGCAGGCTGGCGGACCGTCTCCAAGAACAAAAGGAGGACAAAGACAGTGATAAAGACCTGAAGATAATAATGACACAGTCAGAGCATGCACTAATCTTTTCTCCGGATAGTTCAGATTGTCAGCAAGCTTCTATTTTTAGCTGGCCACGATGATAAAAGAGAGAACCGTGGTCAAACTGCCTGTCTCCTGCTGAAGGGTAGGGAGATAAGAGACAAAGAAAGTCCCTGTTCAGCGTAGATTTTACAATATCAGTTGATCAGCCGTGGTCGTTATGTGAAAAGAATCACTCGCAGTAACAAACTCACTGAGAATTATCACCAACTCTGCAGCTTTATGGAGCCTTTTTAGCCTCTAGTTTTCAGTCACACATACACACACTTTAAAACCCAGCGGTTATTCCCACCCTTATCATTAACTACTTAATGCACGTCAAAACAAGAAATAAACAAAAAGGGTTAAAAATATTTTATGTTAGTAACTTGAATAAAGGTCACATTTTAACATCAGGTGTTCTAACTCACGACACCTAGTCTGTTTTATTTCCTAACAATCCGTGAAAGCCTCTATTCAGTCCAGCCCAAGCTGTTGTTGGTCCACAGTGTTTCGACATTGGACATCTCACTAACAGGTTTTGCTCTTCAAACACTTCAGAAAAGCTTCAGAAAATGAAAAAGTTTCGCCCCTAGATGAACACACACCATCTGTCATGAGTATGGGTGTGTGAAGACAGGATTGCTCACAGGGATTGGTTTAGCTGAAAACAACTTCAAAGACCAAACAACAAACTTTAAGGACTTCAAATAAATCCATTGGAATCCATTCAAGAGAATAGTACTGGGACTGTCTTACTGGAAGTCAATCAAATGCTGAAGAAATGCTCAAGGTTTGACATTTTTAGGGGGGAAAAAGGGCACCTCATCAGGAAAACTGGTCTACTGATGTGCTGCACTTTCAGGGGAAACTGATCTGTGATCACCTACAAATTTAGAGGAATTTTAGATTAATTTTCAGTTACTCATTAATATATTTGGAATAACGGGCAGCAAGATTAAAAAACATCAACACTTGTAACTGAAACAGCAACACATTTGTTTATATTAGATTACTCCAGAATTTAAATGCATCAGCCCATTAGCCATACTAGTTTGACTTGATACTGGTAATGTTTGTGTAGACGTTGCAAACCGCAAAATGATGCATCTCTTTCCAAAGAAGGAGAAATCACGGTGCTGACGATCGGCAGCATGTTGCATGAGCAGAGCTTAAGTTTGATCGTAAATTTGAGTGTAAACTGTCACGTTATAACACTAAACTCGCCACAAAAACTGTACCTACTGCAGTATTTGGGTAAAACGGAAGGACAGAAACAGAAAGACTTGATTAAAGAAGGACAAAATAATGTATGATGTCACATGTGACCTAGCTAAGATATGGCACAAGGCGTTTGTCCGTTGCCTCATTGATTATTAAATCATCATTTATCAATTACTTCTGCAGTACTTTTATGTTGTTTGCTAGGGTGAGCTGGATCTCACATAAATATGCTCATAAAAGAGCAACATGTCATTGAAAGTCTTTGTAAAAAACATCCATGGTGACTAAAAGATTCTGCAGACACAGACTAAGTTTTCGTATGACTGCAATAGGTTCATGCAAAATGTATATAATTCTAATAAAAAGGGAACCGCTTCATGATCACTCAAAGACAGCTTTATGGAAATTATTCTATTATTATCTTGATGACATGGAAATGACATATGCATCATAGAGGGACATCTTCAACAGGCTGCTGGTGTCAGATTCCACTTAAATAACTGGCCTGGTGTCTGACGCCATCTGTGCTTTTTCAATTGTGAGAATCTATTTCCCACTTTGTGTTAATGTAATATTATGTAAGCTGTATGTCCACAGTCTTTCCCATTTAAAAACTGTCACAGTCGTTTTACTATTTTTAAAGATACCTTCAAGTGGTCGTCCTCAGAGAGGGGATATCTCGCATCTCTGATAAGATAATTATTTATTTAGTAGGCCTTTTTATTTATGTTTCTATGGCCTTCCTTTTGTCTGTAAAGGCCTTTGAAACTTTACTAACATAAAGGGCTGTATGAATAAATAAACTTCTCTAATGGCACCAGCAGAGCCAAATGTGGTGCTTACATATTGATGCAATGAAGCATCATATAATCCATCTGTTTAACTCTCTCCCTCTGGTCCTACTGGTCCAACTAAGCAACCTAACTGTTTCTTTTCTTCGCTGCTGCATCTTTAAAGAGGCCATATTATGGTCATTTTCAGTTTTATACTTTTATTCTGGGTTTCTACTTGAATAGGTTTACATGCTTCAATGCTCAGAAAACACAGTATTTTTCCTCATACTGTACATTGCTGCAGCACCTCTGTTCCCCCTCTGTCTGAAACGCTTCGTTCAGCTCCTGTCTCGTTGAGGCCTCCCTACTGAAAAGCCCAGTCTGCTTTGATTGGTCAGCTCCCACAGAAGTGTTTCCGCATCATGTTTTTGCTACCAGGGACTCACAACAGAGTCTAGCTGCACTTCTACTGTGAATATCTCCAGAATAACTGCTTCTAAACAAAACCTCACCACTCCACATAATCAAGCAGGAATTGGATACGTATTAGAGGATAAAGCTACTCAAAGTTACACAATGTTGCCGAGCAAATTCATTCCTGCAGTTTGATTTCTTTTTCATAGCTATTAAATGACCACACAGATACCTGCAAGGATTGCGGTGCAGAACGGGCTTCCATAACAACAAAGCTAAAGCTAAAGGAGCTAAACAAAGAGCAACAAGAAAAAACAGTCACCAGCATCTACTACTCTCATTATTAGCTGGCTTCAAATGAGGCTTAACGTTCATACAGATTCTCTTGGCTGTCCCTCAACATTAGTCACACATCACCCCAGTCTGTGGGAGTAACATAGAAGCAAGCCACTTTACATGCTAATCCCACGTTTAACAGGCTAACATACAAAATAAACACTAAAACAACATAAAACATGGCAAAACTTACAGTTTCCATGTTCGGAGTCAGGTCACGGACAGCCAGAATTGCTTGTTTTCAATATCGACCACAGTAATCAGTAACTGTGAACTGTGTATGAGAGTGGTGCTGCAGTTTGTAGTGTCGTAGCGCAACATTACAAGACAATGGCACACCAGTCTAAATTTTCAAACAAGATAGAGCAAAACCTTGTTTCTATCGCTCAGATTGCAAGTTGAACAAGGGAGACATTTGACCTTCAAGTCTGCCAGAGCACACACCAAAACAGGAAGTGCATTATTGCATTCATCAGTCGCACGGCATCAATTGAGATGAAAAAGGAAGTGAACTGATTCAAGAGTGATGGCGCCTTCCGCCCGTTCAGGTCCATTGCAGGAGCAGCTACAGACACAGAACAGCATTCCTCTTTCTTTGTGTTGAGCACATTGTCGCATTAGCATACATAACACATATAAGTGTTAAGCACATATAAATATACATCAACTCACACCTACACTGCTAGAAGTGGACTGTACATGCTTAAACGTACATACAGTCTGAAGTGTGAGGGCACTTACAAACTACACACAGTCAAGTACAGGGTTAAAAAGAAACAGGCATTATATGTGGAGGACACTACAAATATCTATTACCGTTGCTCAAATAAACAGCTGAGTGTTTGAGATTTTATTAGATATGAAGAGAGCAGAGGAGAAGGTGAGCTTAAGAACTTGATGTGTGGCAATAAAGAGATGATACATTACCTCCTTCAGCCATTTTATTTAAAAGCAAAGTAGCTGTCTTTTCATTTAGGGATGTTTATAGTTCGAGCAGATTTACGGATGTCCAAGAACAAAAGGGAACATTTTTAACAACGTGACAAATCACCAGCCACCAAATGCTGGGAAGTTCTAACTTGCTGGTTAGTCAAACATGCGATTTATAGTTTAAAAATCAGATGCTTAAGTTGCTAAATGATCAGCCACTGTGGTCTGTAGACTAAGCAGCCAGTATCCTGTTCTGAACATCGTGTGACTGAAAGCATTAAAAAGCACTAAAAACAAAACTAGCTGAACTTTTGCAGGTGGGCCTGTTGGTATTCAGCATGGATTATCAGTACTGGGGTTTAAACAAAATGTAACTGGGGAAAAAATGATGCCAAAATAACTGTGAGCATTTCTGTGTAACCCTAGGCATATTTTCAGGCAGCAAAGTTTGTTATGCTGCAGTGTAGAGAAAAGGCCATGATATGAAATAATTGTAGTACAGCAATATATGCTTGCATTAGTACTAAAAACATCACTCATACTCAAGACTCTCAAGTCAGTGCTCATTCAAATGATGAACTTCCCTCCTGGGGAATTAATAAAGTTTTGTTTTGAATTTATATCATGGATAAAGATGTTAATATTTCTAATTTAACACCTTTATCAATGACAATCCCCTTTTAATGTGAAATAAAGATTGATGTCTAGTGTGAGACTGTGCTTGTAAAACTGGTGTTCTGGTGTCGGTGAATGTCTGCTTCTAACAGTCTGAGCAGGTTAAATGCTCACTTTAGGTTTGTGTGAGATGTATGCCAAATTTAGGCAAGTCCTTCATGTTCTTCTAAAGACAGCAGGGATCATTAATAATACTCCCATTAGTCATAACAGCGGCGTCATATGTACACAGATGTGTCCGACATGCCTGAGTTACAGTGCAGATGTGACTGAATGAGATCCTCAACCCAACATGGCAGAATCAAACTGTGCTGGTACACTGATGGGCTTTTAGTTTCCCTGTTTCAACTGATATTTTAAATCCCATCAGACCTACAGAACCAGTAGACTCCTGACTTGATTGACAGTCCACCCATACAGGACTGGTTGCACTGGGATGGATACGTGGAAATAAATATAGAGCTGATACTTGCTGAAAAAATTTCCTCTGGATTGTTTTTCAAGATGAATGGATAAATAGATGAATAAACCAGGACAATGGGCGGATAATAAATTTGATTTATGTTAGACGCAGACCTAAAGCTAGAGTGCGGTATTTTTGCATATAAATGAGTATCCGTTACATCCATCAGTGGGTCCTTGAGGGCGTACCAGGGGGTGCCCAGCAAAAAGTTGAATCATTTATTTTCACTGTATTCCGATCAATAAGTAACACAATGACTATTTTGTTCATGGGTTTTATACACTTTCTGTAATAAAACATCTAAAAGCCAAAACCCTATCAGATGGGGGTCCGTAATTTGTGTCAGTTTAGGGTCCATGACGTGAAAAAGTTTGAGAACCACTGCATTACATTGCCAAAGCCAAAGTTTACAAAACCGCCAGGTTTATCTGCAGAATACCAATAAATAAAAAAGGTTTTTCCTTGCCTCTGTCACTTGGTGGGAATTGTTGGATTTCTTTAAATAATATCTCAGAGTACAGTCCAGACCTGCTCTTTTATGAACACTATGTGATAACTGTTGTTGTGATTTGGCGCTACATGAATAAAATTGAAGTCCTTAAAATCTGGTTACATTTCCACACTGGCAAAGTGGTAGTGATGCAGACAGCAGATCCAAAATGGCACCAGCAACTGAACACGTACTCCTGGACTTGTACTCCTTACGTGAACATCAGCTGAGCACGGGAAACTGAACTACAAACACACATTGCATTTTCTCCATCTGCTTGCCATTTCCAACAGTTTTGTAAAACAAATTCTCCTGCTGTGATGTTTGTCCCGATTCCAGTGGTAAAAGTCAAACATTTTATTTCACAAATTATCAAAATACAAGCAGTGACTGGATGAAATGGCAAACCATTACTATCATTTCACACTGGGGTTGAAACACAAGGCTACTGCAACCGATTATGTAGCCAAAAATAAAAATCTTATGTATATGTATAAGTTTAGCTGCTCAAAAAAAACAAAACACATATTTTATTAAGCGTCTAAAGTCTAAATAAAGCTATGTAACTGGAAATTAATCATGGATATTGAACAGGATGATTTTAAAGTGTAAAAATATAAATCAGTGTTGAACTGAGCGATCATTTTTCTTCTATTTTAATTTGAACTTGATACCCAAATCAGAGTTATAACAGGCTTAACAGTCGCCATGTAGGTCCTTAAGTGTTAAATCACGGATACATTAATCAACATTAAAACGCCGTGTTCAGCCTGCATCAGTTCTTTACGGAGGACCTCCTGCCCGCTCCGTATCTGTGTTCTGTTTGAATCCCACCGTAGACGAGTGTAGATGAATGACTCCAGTTTTACTTACAGATAATAGAATGTGGTGGATCCATCGTGGATCAGATAGAGGACGCTCTGTCATTACTGCGGTCCCACTTCCAGATAATGTCTACTCTAATCTGATAGTGTATGGACGTCCATTATTCAAACGGATACTTAACTCAGTGGTCAGCAAGCTTGATAAGTGGTAGTTCCATTAGAGGATGGGTGGGCCGCTACTTTTGGTGTTTATGTCTTTAAGCGTTTTACTCAACTCAGTTGTTTTTTTTAACTGTTATAAGTTTTTGTGAAAATAAATGTCTAAAGCTGTCCATGTGTGTTGAACCCCGAGCAAATAACTATCTGAACACGCCTGATGCCGATACTCTCTCCTGTATGAACTCATAATGCATCTATCTCTTCAATAATTGCTGATTTTTGACACTTCCCCTTCTAAAGATACAGCCTTTCATTCATCCGACGTTTGAGCCATTAGATCTATAATTCATTAATTTGTTTTAAGTCCACGATCCATCCTCTCATGTAAATACAAAAGCTGTGACCAAAGCCTGTGTCAGTGAATAAGTTGCCACTCTCAACTATACCGAATTTTGAAGTTAATCACGTACCTTTCTGTCATCTGGTTGCCAGATCAATTCTTCCTGACACCTGAAACAAGAACAAAAATGAAAATGTTTGTTAATTATTATTCACAACTTAATACATACTTAATAAATACTGTGGTGGAAATTGTTTCTTAATTGTCCAAAGGTAAAGAGAAAACATTAAAAACCCTTTTGTTGCAATTATAGATTTTTTTCAAACATTATACAAACAATCAAAAATAGCGTTTTCACATTTGGCGGATTAATGCAATCCACATTTGGTCGGTGGGATTGAAGGGATGGAATCAAGACAAATGATTGTAAATGGTCTGTACTTGGACAGCGCCTTTCAAGTCTTCCGACCACTCAAAGTGTTTTTACACTACATCACATTCACTCATTCATTCACTAAGTGCTCAGAACAGAAACCCTTTGGGCTCACTTTTTAAGTAAGTACCCCTTTGGTGTAGTTTCTTGGACGTGTCGTGCTCCGCGGTCAAATTAGCAACAATAAATACGCAACGTACGGTTAGACTTTATAAATAAAACTAGTGGTTAACGCTGTGAAACAGCACATTTTGGTTAGATTCAGGCACCAAAACTGCTTGGTTCAGTTTAGGAAAACATCATGGTTTGGGTTACAATTACTATGTTCCTTACTGACTTTTGTTTCACCCAGGAAACGAACACAGGTCTCCTGGAATAATATATATCTGGAATAAAATAAAGAAATCCAGCTTTAATAATTGAGCATATTTACAGTAGGCTACAAACCTTGTCAGTGAACATTCATAAACAAAATAATCATTCAATAACCATAATGGAGGTGAAATTAAACTAATTGTGATTTTAGGTGAAATTGTCCAGTCCTAGATATCAGGCTTTAAAATAATAAAATAAACTGCAGCATTCAAAACTGTAGTCAAAACAACATTAAACTGCACACCTTTACACTATCTCTCAAGCATTTTATTAAGCAGTTAGAGAGTGGAAGGGCAGAAGAGAGAAATGACACGTAGAGGAAATCATGAGTCAGATTTGATGTTGCGAGAATATAGTTGAACCCACGAGTCATCACGACTCCAATTCTCATTCCCACTTTTAGCATTTGTTGGCAAACTGCGTGTTTTTGAAATGAAGAAACGCTGAAATGAAGCAACTCGGAGGCAAATGGTTTCATTTTGAAGATGTAGTGGCAGCTGACAAATGGATGTCATCTTACAGAGGAGAAGGAATGAATGGAAGCAAACACAGCAGAATGAATTACAGGGACGAGTTTTGTTCCATCTACATGTCTCTGGATCTGATATATGACTTACAAACAGTAGGAGAGAGAGAGAGAGAGAGAGAGAGAGAGAGGTGGAGTGTGAGAGAGAGAGTTTTTTTTTAAAAATGAGCAAAATATAGATTGATCCATCAGCTTTGAATATAGTCTCCTCCCACTTTCCCTTCTTCCTTCCATCACTCTACAATCTTTTCTTGCTTGTCCCTTCTCTTCCTCTTTCAACTTACCTGCCCCTTCCTTCCTTCGTTTTCCTTTTCTTTTAAAAACATATTGTGGAGGAAATCTCACGAGGGACCGTCTACCTCAGAATGCAATTAGACTACTTGAGTTTTAAAAGCCAGCCTGCTACTCTGTGTTTGTGTGTTCGTTCTTGTGGAGGACCCAGTGGTTCTTACTTTAGGATGGAGCTATTTTGAGATTTGGATTTAAAAGATGAGGCAAATGTTAGGTGAAGGTAAGGTTAAGCATTTAATGGGAATAAGTAGTTTGGATGAAATGGCTTCAGGTACAGAGTGAATCAAACAGTTATAGTATGTGTTCCTTTGTCACTCTCAGCATCAAAGCATCATGTTTCAGTGTGTGACGGCTCCAGCTGTCACTGCTTGCTGCAGGAAGTCGACCTCATTTAGAGAAGTACCCACATTGCTCCCGGTGACTTGTGATAAGGGGTCCCATGTTTCGCTTTGAGCTCAATCAATTATGAAGGTAAACACAAGCAGCAGTTAATTTGCTAATGACCATCCTCAGTGGGTTTTATTAATCTTGTAATTGAGCAATAACACGGTAGACCAAGACAGAGATGCAATTACAGCAGCAAAGACCTTCAACTATAACCCTTTGCCAATAAGTTACATATCATACCACTAAAAAGGCTGAGCCATCCAAACAAACGTCCACAAATTAGTCAATTTAATCATCCCCTGGCTGCCAAACTGTGTGTTTACTAGTTCTTAACAAATAAACTCCCCGACTGATCAAAATACAAACCTGTGCATCGTTCGAGGAAGCAGTGGTCATGGTTGTCTGATCTAATCATCTGTAGACGTCACTCCATCCAATCAAGCATCTGCTGATATTATTCTATTAGGAATCCCTCCTCTGTGTGCCGTCGTTAATGCTGAGGCCCTTTTAAAGATGACGGCAGAACAAGCAGAGTTTGTTGCTAAGTAAGGGAGGAGTGCTGGAGGGAGGTATGGATTCAAGGGAAGACTAAGAGTCTAATTGTGTGGTTTTCCTTTTAAAAGTTGATATATGGGCTAATGGCATTCAGCAGGGAAAGTTTTATGCTGATGATGGTGTATAGTTTCAAGTTTAAGTAAAGAAGTAAACAAGAGAAGTGCTGAGGCATGAATGTATTAGCATTTCGACCAGCAGACAGGCAGTTATGGACCAAGTGCGCACACATACACACAGTATATTATTTAATATATGGATGCACATTTACATCAAATGTATATGTACATCCACACACAGCCAGCTGTGCATATTCTCTCCATTTGCAACCCCAAAGAATGTCTGCCAGCTGCACAATACAATAAGTATATAACGAAGTCATTGTTGTTTCCAGCAGGTGAGACATTCCTAAGTTTGCTTTGTCTTTAATGAGTGAGCTAGCTAGCCTCCTCACTAGTAATGCTGAACAACCACAGGTTTACCTACAACTGAAGGACAAGGGACACTCTTCTGAGGACAACCATGTTGACATTTTGGATCGGGAGGACAGATGGTTTGAAAGACGAGTGAAGGAAGCCCTCTACACAAAAGTAGGGAAACCATCTCTCAACAGGGAAGGAGGTCTGTGACACCACTTATCCCCCCACCTACAATGCTGTCTTTCCACGTCTTCCCAGGAGATTGAACAAACACTCAAATTTGACCTCATGCAACAATGCCAACGGCAGGCGTTCACTCTAACGACCACAACGACTGTCATTATAACAACCAGCAGCACTTACAAACCAAGTGGTATCCATCACATCGATAACGACCCCACAGGGGACTCCTTGTCTGTCAGTTAGAAATGAAGAAGCCTCTTGGATGAGAGATGTATATAAAAATTCCCTTTGGTTTATTAATTGTGTTCATTGGTGCATTTGCAAGTTTAGAATTTATTTTTATTAAGATCATTTGCTAAGTCTTTTACCCTGATGTAAGTTGGGTACGTCTTTTTTCTCAAGATAAATTAAGTCTAATTAGTGTGTTGTTTTCTTTTCTTAATTTGACGTTAAAGTAACACCACTTCAAGGCGACACAGCAAATGCTCTATAATGCTATGTAGTTTAGGCTGAGAGTAAGGGGATTAAGGACAGTCTGACAAACACAACCTTCCAGCAAGCCTCATCAAAAACAACTCATTACTTGAAAGCAGAGCCCTTGGGAGAAATCCATACAAGAGGACTTTATATTTCAAATCTGCATCTAGACGACTGTGAAAAGACACAACACCTGTCCAGAAAATAGCTTAGTTCCTTTCTACAGATTTCTGCTTGATTGTTTCAGATTTAAGTCTTTACCATAGTGACTTAAAAAACGAAAAGGAGAGTAACTAGATAACAATCACTTTGTGAAACTGTTACAAAGGAAAAAAGGAGTCAGACAATGAATGATAGCAAATATACTGTGGTCCAAGATAGATCATAAGAAAAAGAATTAGAAAACAATAACAGATACATGCAGAACTACTGCAAATTCCTTATTCTATTAATTTTTTCTTTGGGAGTGATGGTATAATGAGGGTGAAGGGGTGAGGCTTTCCACACTGCATCACAGCATTGTTGTATCGCTGGATCGCTAGATTTAATTGTGGCGTCATTTAACAGTTTACTCTGCCGTAACACGGATACTAAAACCACACAGAAAATGTGCCATAAAACCAAAGCTATGAGCTAAAAGAAGCAAAAAAAAAGGTTCTGTAGAGCTGCATAGTTAGTGATTAGTCATTAAAACACCACAATCAACACTATCTCACGTTCATGATCCTGTCTCAAAGTACATGATGTACAATCAGCACAAATTCCTAACTGCAGGAAGCTCTGGCGAAAAAAAAAAAACAGTTTCCTCTGCGAAAGCTCTCCCTCAATAAATAAAGGGTGAATAAATCCTTTTTTTAAAACCTGCGTAATATGACGGAGGGCCCACAACTCACACGATCATATTATACTACTTGTTTATGTTAGGGCAGCGACTAATAATAACTTTCAAGATTCTTTTTTTTTTTTTTTGATTTCCCAGGGGTCATGTGATGGATAAAATTCTTGTTTTATCCAACCAACAGTCCAAAACTCATTTTTAATTTACAATAATACAAAACACAACCTGTAAATGATTGGGATTTTTGCTTGATAAGTTACTTGAACTTGAATTAATTTGTTATCAAGATTATTCTTTATTTTGTGTCAATTAGTGAGGTATTGTTCCAAGTATCTTGGGTTAAATAACTTTCTTAATTTTTTTGTTGAGTCAATGCATTTGGACAAAAATCTATATTTAATGGTAGGTAATATTAAGCACAATGTGATAGAAGTGGAAGAAAATGGGGGCAATAAATCATAATCAACAACTATTGACACCTTTTCACTTGTTTGGCAGCGTACCGCTCCACTCAGTTTACTTAAACATGCTGCAAATCTAACTAAAAAGGTGAAACTTGTAACTTTCTGCACATTCAAACCACAGTAATGGTGATCATAGTCTGCTGCACGAAGCCTTGAGTTAAGCTGTTTTAATCTTATTGCTGTTGGTGTGTCGTGATCATATCAACTGGCCAGGTAGCATGGTCATGAATATTCACTGCGGTAATGAAGTTAGCGCTGGCTTTGTCAACTGAACAGGTGGGAGAGGACAGGTGCAGAGTGTCTGTGACCACATTAAAAGCTTGGTTTTTAGTGTTTCACCACGCAGATGGATATGAAAACATGTTCATTAAAGCCATGATGGATGCAGCTTTAAAACTGTCTACATCCTGTGACAATGATATTCACATTTATGAGTTGAGACCAAACTGCAGAACTATATAGCGCTGCATCCACAAGGCCAAATTACATTGAATATGAATGCATCCACAAAATTTGAGTGCATCAGCTAATGGGCCAGTGCACATGTACATCCTCTCTGTGACTCGTATTATTTCTCTAACTCCACCTCTTTCAGTCTTCAGGGGAATTATAGTTGTGTATTTCAAATTCATTTTTAGCCTCCCTGGCTACCCCAAAGCAACCCATTCTCACTCCCAGTACGTCAAATAGGGCAGCCTGGTCAGTGGCCGTACGCTTGCTGAAATGACAACACACGATGAAAGGGTCAAGTTAGACGAAAACACAGACAACAACCAAAAACAAGTTCACTGCAAGTTAAATGCACCACCTACGAAAGCCCTAAGCGGCCATCGATAAATTTTTTCACTCCGTTTTTCCGGGATCATTTCTTGTGAGCGAGATAACAAAACAGTAGTTTAACACAGTGCTTTAATGGTCATTTCACAAGTATCAGTGTGAGTGTTTAGCCCAGTTGGTAGAGCACAGGGCTTTTCTTCTTGGAGTTGTAGGTTCGATCCTCACGGGTAACCAACTTTTTATTCTTTTTCATAATCCTCTTCAACAAAGTCTTATAAAGAGACAGGCGACTGGTCCACATCCATCACCCTATGGACTATACACTCACCTAAAGGATTATTAGGAACACTTGTTCTATTTCTCATTAATGCAATATCTAATCAACCAATCACTTACTTCAATGCATTTAGGGTGTGGTCCTGGTCAAGACAATCTCCTGAACTCCACCTGAATGTCAGAATGGGAAAGAAAGGTGATTTAAGCAATTTTGAGTGTGGCATGGTTGTTGGTGCCAGACGGGTCGGTCTGAGTATTTCACAGTCTGCTCAGTTACTGGGATTTTCACGCACAACCATTTCTAGGGTTTACAAAGAATGGTGTGAAAAGGGAAAAACATCCAGTATGCGGCAGTCCTGTGGGCGAAAATGCCTCGTTGATGCTAGAGGTCAGAGGAGAATGGGCCGACCGATTCAAGCTGATAGAAGAGCAACTTTGACTGAAATAACCACTCGTTACAACCGAGGTATGCAGCAAAGCATTTGTGAAGCCTCAACACGCACGACCTTGAGGCGGATGGGCTACAACAGCAGAAGACCCCACCGGGTACCACTCATCTCCACTACAAATAGGAAAAAGAGGCTACAATCTGCAAGAGTTCACCAAAATTGGACAGTTGAAGACTGGAAAAATGTTGCCTGGTCTGATGAGTCTCGATTTCTGTTGAGACATTCAGATGGTAGAGTCAGAATTTGGCGTAAACAGAATGAGAACATGGATCCATCATGCCTTGTTACCACTGTGCAGGCTGCTGGTGGGGGTGTAATGGTGTGGGGGATGTTTTCTTGGCACACTTTAGGCCCCTTAGTGCCAATTGGGCATCGTTTAAATGCCACGGCCTACCTGAGCATTGTTTCTGACCATGTCCATCCCTTTATGGCCACCATGTACCCATCCTCTGATGGCTACTTCCAGCAGGATAATGCACCATGTCACAAAGCTCCAATCATTTCAAATTGGTTTCTTGAACATGACAATGAGTTCACTGTACTAAAATGGCCCCCACAGTCACCAGATCTCAACCCAATAGAGCATCTTTGGGATGTGGTGGAACGGGAGCTTCGTGCCCTGGATGTGCATCCCACAAATCTCCATCAACTGCAAGATGCTATCCATCAATATGGGCCAACATTTCTAAAGAATGCTTTCAGCACCTTGTTGAATCAATGCCACGTAGAATTAAGGCAGTTCTGAAGGGGAAAGGGGGTCAAACACAGTATTAGTATGGTGTTCCTAAGAATCCTTTAGGTGAGTGTATTTCCCCATCATTCCCAGGCAGCAGAATCCATTTAACATTACACATTTCCTGAAGACTATTTCAGAACCTTATGCATTGAAATTATCCTAAAGAAACGCACCGGCCGACCCCTGTATTCAGTTATGGTTTGTTATCCTGGGATCACGAGATAATTATGCCGTTATCATTGGAAAACAGAGTAAAATAAATATTTGAATGGATGGCCGCTTAGGTCTTCCGTAACCGCCCTCTCTGCCTTTCCTTTTATCGCTCGCAGTGCCTCCCACTCTGTCTCTTTGACATGAGAAGTCCATTCCAGTGTCTCCCTGTCAGTTGACACTGCGCTCCATGACAGTAAGTCTGCTGACACTCACCATCAGTCGATGCATCTCCACACGGAAAGGTACAGCCTGTTACACTGAGAGGTATAGTGTGTGTGTGTGTGTGCGCGTGAGACAGAGAGACGGGGTAAGTGGTGCATGCCTTTCTTGTGTTTTGAGAGCACCCATGCGTTCACGAGTCTCTGTGTGTATCTTTATACAGTGTGTGTGTGTGTGTGTGTGTGTGTGTGTGTGTGTGTGTGTGTGTGTGTGTGTCAGAATGGTTCTGTGTTGATTTCCACCATCTCTTCTTCATGAATGATTCAACTGACTCCAAATAGGAAATGTCTCCTGGCCAGCCCACTTTCCATCTCTAAAACCTTCTACGCTCTCCCTCCCTCTCTCTCTCCCTCTCTCGCACTCACACACAATATAACTATCCATCTACCTTGGCATATGCCACTTTGGGAATGTGTGTGAATGTATTTGTGGAGTGTCTGTGTGTCTATGCATCCGTGTGAGAGTGAGCCTCCATGCTTTCAAGCGTGCATATGATTGTACAGATTTGTGTGTGCAGATTCTTTGCTGCTGTGTTGTGTGTGTGTGTGTAGCTGATCAGAGAGGTGGCCTGAGGCTGTGGCCGGATCAGATTAAGTTGGCGGTGCAGAGCAGAGAGCAGCGATCAGGAGGAGATGCTCAGCCTTAATCTGATTGTGGCTCAAAACTCTGCACACTGGACAGAAAACCACTGAAGGGAAAGCTGGGACCACAGACAAACACACCCCAAAAACATTAAAATAAAAGGTGCTGTGTAGCAAAACACTGACAGTGAAATAAGAAAGCAAATCCCAGCAAATCCTCACATTTGATTGATTTGATATTACTTTTCTGTTGACGGATTAACTGATAACGTCAGCGTTGTATGTCAGTGTCAAAGCTCCAGATTGATCAGATGTGACAGTAATGCAAGTGGAAGAGCAGGTTGCCCACAGGTCGGATGGTGAATCTAAAAACACACTTTGTACAGCTTTCCACTATGTTCTCACTATAAAGTCAATTTACTGTATCATCAATCACCATCTATCCATTAGTTTGCTCTCTAGCTTGATTATATCCTTGGAGACAATAAATACTGCAATACTGCACCGTTAGAAGAGCACAGAAAGGTTTTTGTACATCTGAAGAAGATGAGCGCTGAATCAGATGTGTGGTTTAATATATAAAAATAAATCCTTGGATACTCCTCTCATAGTGTTGTAATACTCGAGACCGGTCTTGGTCTTGAGACCACCTTTTGATGGCCTCATCTCGGAATCGACCACATTTGTACTCTGTATCGTCTCAATCTCGAACTTAGAGGACTCAGGATTTATTTCAAGACCACAACTTTAAGAATATCAATAAGTCTGATTTCTATAGCGATAAATTTTACTCAATCACAATATAACAAATGTTCAATAAATGCTTGATATAATTAACTTGAATCACAATCGAATTAGCACTTAATATTAATTTGGTTGAGGAAAAAGGGGACTGAAAAGACATTTTACTTCATTTTAGTCATGCATATTTGTTGAAAACTGATTTTATCATGTATGTTTTGCCTCAGATTTGTTAAGTGATACAATGTTTGGCATCAAGTGTTTTTCTGACCATAAAGAAAAGTTTAAAACCACAGTTAACCATCTGGTTTCTTAAAGAAAGAAATAATGATTCGACATTTATGATTGAATGATGAGAAATGATGTATTGTGATAACATTTTTGGCCATTTAGCCCAGCCCTAGTGTTAGGTGGATGGTAAACATGGAAAAGCAGTGTTGAATAAAGATGCTTAATGTTTGCATGTGGGGTTTTATGGGAATGTGGATCTTTTAGATTAATTTGCGAAGTGCTTACGATCCACTTTGTGTGTGAAGAGTGGGGCGCTGGTCTTGGTCTCGACTTGGTCTCCGTTGGGCAGTCTTGACTACAACACTACTCTCGTTAACACAAATGGTTTAGAAAAGTGCACAAAGTATACATGATGTACTGAATGCATGCTGACAATCCAGGAAGGCGTGAAACTGCAGAGTGAGTGACACTTGGTCGGATTCAAACTATTTAAATATTCTCCTTTAATGAGACGGGGGGAGTCTCATAATGAAATAAACGTGCTGCTTATATCACTATCAATAATTAAAGTCCTGCTTGAGGAATTAAAACTGAAAAAGCTCTCAAATAATATGATCTCCCAACGTGATTATCATCTGTTTTGTTGAACGCTGAAATTTCTAGATATGGTAGAAGATACATGCATCAATACAATAATTGTTTAGAGTCAGCTACAGTATGACAAATAACCAGAAGAAAGCTCTAAATACAAAAGAACAAACCCATCAGCCTCCATGTGACCCACAGTTCACCCACACAACTGACCTTTCATTCAGTTATTCCCCCCAACACTTGTCACCCTCTTCAGATTAAATATGGCAGAGTATTAATGGGTTTATTAGCAGCTACTGCTGTCCTGGATCTAGGCTAATAACTGTTATTAGCTGTTGATGTGCATCAACACATGCCATGTGTAGGCTTATATAGATAATAAGGGGTGCTGCATCATATGCCACCAGTGTTACAGTCTTCAACTGTCAGCAGTGGGGACAATGACATTTAAAAAGGGGGTGCGTTTGATTGCAGCAAAGTGCCCATAAGCTTCCCTCATGAATACAACAGCTTTTAAAATGTAGCATGTTTTCACTGAATATACATATATAAAGAGAAATGTAGTACAGGTCATGGCAACAGAAAACACATTATCTCCACAGTTATGCCTTCGACTTAAGCTTCCTGCAGGGTCAGATGTCTCTCTGTGTTTTGTCCTGGTAGGTTTCAAATCCTGTCAGAGGTCACGGGGTCAGGAAGCCAGCATGAACACAGCTAAGATGCCGAAATAGGCCACTGCTGCTCACTGGAGAATCACAAGGTGCAGGGAATAAAAAGAAGAATAGTTTAATTTTACCAGGAGAGGAAGACAGCGGAGGTTGGATGGGGAGGTGAGAGAGGTTCGAAAGGCAAAGGCAGGACGTTTTTCTTGGTAACTAATGGTGTGTGTCACATTGAAATTTAAAAAAACATGTTACCAGAACAGGGCCACCCCAGCGAAAGCCCCGGGGAGAGAGCAGAAACATTAAGATCGCTTTGCTGCCCATATTTTAGCTTAATATGCCATATGGTGGGCTGTTTTCCTCCTCATTAGACCATGATGAATACTGTGATCGCTAAAATATATCCATTATACAATGTTGTTGAAATCTTTCCATTTATTTAATTTAATACGGTGCCTTTTATTTATCATTTTATTTTCATTTTTCATTCATCGCAGCAGCTTTTATTTGTCCACACGGGAAACCGTTTACTGATTGAGTTACTCTGGACTGAAAGATTAAGGTGCTCCTGTTTAGCTTCAGGGCTGACTCAGGTGCAACAGTGTCCTAATCTACCTGTGAAAACATCAAAGCTACCACAACATTCACTAGTGTTGACCTGTTCTGCACACAGAGAACACCATCCGGTACAAAGACAAGAGGGGGAGGCACAAGCACAATTCAAGGTGAAGTTTAAAAAGGAAACCTGTGTAGAGAAGGTAGGTGACACCTGCTTCTCCCCCCCACACTGAACTAGAACAAAGGACAGCACCACCAACATCTGCCCTGTAGAAAGCTGGAATGAAACAATTCATTTCCAAACTTCCCCAACATCGGATTTGAAAATGTCTCATGTTTCATAATGGCACATCTAGCATACTGGCAGAGAGCAAACACAAATAGCAGCTGGACTTGCACTTCACTGAATTAGTCAAATCATTTTTTGTTGGATATCACAGTAACTGATATGATTCCAGTGTGTCCATTAAAAAAACATCAGCTAGGTGGATAACTGCCTTTCAGTTGTTTTTGTTTACTTTTTAAATAATAACAACCCTGAACCCTTGATTATTATTGGAACTAGTAGGAATTAGGGCTGCGTGATAATGCCAAAAAAGTCATATCATTCAATATCAATAATTATCAGGATAAAAGTCAAATCATTATTTCTTTCAAGTTTAAAGGTTGATTTTGCTCCTGAGTGAAGAAAAAACCTGATGGTTAAATGTGTGGTTAAATTATTCTTTACGGTCAGAAATGACAACACTTGATGCCAAACTTTGGATCACTTTACCAAATGTGAGGCAGAACATTCAAAACAATTATAATCAAATCTTTTAAAAAAATGTTTTTATTAAATCTTGTTTCAGTCCCTTTTTCTCAACAAAATAAATATAACAGAAAAAAGGGCTAATTCATAAGTCTATTGACGATATTTTGAAAATTTGTTATATTGTTATTGAGGAAAATTATATTGCAGTAATTATCATTATTGTTTTATTGCCCAGCCCTACCAGGATTGTGTAAGCTTGCAGCAGAAAATACAGGTAGCGTTTAAATTCAAATTTTTTTATATAGCACATTTAAAAACAACCCTAGTTGACCAAAGTGCTTTCCAAATCCAGGATACACAACAAATACACACAACAAAAACAGTAGAAAAGGTCAATAATGTCAAAGCTCAACTCTTTGAAGGCCAGTGAATAGAGGTGAGTCTTTAGCAAGAACTTGAAAATGTCAGCAGCCCAAGCAGTTCTTATAAGTATTCCAAAGATTAGGAGCAGCCACTGAAAAGGCTCGGT